>NC_048592.1:38851776-38901776 GCF_013265735.2 Oncorhynchus mykiss
CAACACCACTTTCCATCAGTTTGTATAGCAGACCCTCATGCCAGATTGAGTCGAAGGCTTTTTTGAAATCAACAAAGCATGAGAAGACTTTGCCTTTGTTTTGGTTTGTTTGGTTGTCAATTAGGGTGTGCAGGGTGAATACATGGTCTGTTGTACGGTAATTTGGTAAAAAGCCAATTTGACATTTTCTCAGTACATTGTTTTCATTGAGGAAATGTACGAGTCTGCTGTTAATAATAATGCAGAGAATTTTCCCAAGGTTACTGTTGACACATATTCCACGGTAGTTATTGGGGTCAAATTTGTCTCCACTTTTGTGGATTGGGGTGATCAGTCCTTGGTTCCAAATATTGGGGAAGATGCCAGAGCTAAGTATGATGTTAAAGAGTTTTAGTATAGCCAATTGGAATTTGTTGTCTGTATATTTGATCATTTCATTGAGGATACCATCAACACCACAGGCCTTTTTGGGTTGGAGGGTTTTTATTTTGTCCTGTAACTCATTCAATGTAATTGGAGAATCCAGTGGGTTCTGGTAGTCTTTAATAGTTGATTCTAAGATCTGTATTTGATCATGTATATGTTTTTGCTCTTTATTCTTTGTTATAGAGCCAAAAAGATTGGAGAAGTGGTTTACCCATACATCTCCATTTTGGATAGATAATTCTTCGTGTTGTTGTTTGTTTAGTGTTTTCCAATTTTCCCAGAAGTGGTTAGAGTCTATGGATGCTTCAATTGCATTGAGCTGATTTCTGACGTGCTGTTCCTTCTTTTTCCGTAGTGTATTTCTGTATTGTTTTAGTGATTCACCATAGTGAAGGCGTAGACTCAGGTTTTCCGGGTCTCTATGTTTTTGGTTGGACAGGTTTCTCAATTTCTTCCTTAGATTTTTGCATTCTTCATCAAACCATTTGTCATTATTGTTAATTTTCTTCGGTTTTCTATTTGAGATTTTTAGATTTGATAGGGAAGCTGAGAGGTCAAATATACTGTTAAGATTTTCTACTGCCAAGTTTACACCTTCACTATTACAGCGGAACGTTTTACCCATGAAATTGTCTAAAAGGGATTGAATTTGTTGTTGCCTAATTGTTTTTTGGTAGGTTTCCAAACTGCATTCCTTCCATCTATAGCATTTCTTAATGTTACTCAGTTCCTTTGGCTTTGATGCCTCATGATTGAGTTTTGCTCTGTTTAAGTAGACTGTGATTTTGCTGTGGTCTGATAGGGGTGTCAGTGGGCTGACTGTGAACGCCCTGAGAGACTCTGCGTTGAGGTCAGTGATAAAGTAGTCTACAGTACTACTGCCAAGAGATGAGCTATATGTGTACCTACCATAGGAGTCCCCTCGAAGCCTACCATTGACTATGTACATACCCAGCGTGCGACAGAGCTGCAGGAGTTGTGACCCGTTTTTGTTGGTTATGTTGTCATAGTTGTGCCTGGGGGGCATATGTGGGAGGGAATGCCGTCACCTCCAGGCAGGTGTTTGTCCCCCTGTGTGCTGAGGGTGTCAGGTTCTTGTCCGGTTCTGGCATTTAGGTTGCCACAGACTAGTACATGTCCCTGGGCCTGGAAATGATTGATTTCCCCCTCCAGGATGGAGAAGCTGTCTTCATTAAAATATGGGGATTCTAGTGGGGGGAAATAGGTAGCACACACGAGGACATTTTTCTCTGTTAGGATAATTTCCTTTTGAAATTCTAGCCAGAATGTTCCTGTTTTGATTAATTTAATGGAGTGAGTTAGGTCTGCTCTATACCAAATTAGCATACCCCTGAGTCCCTTCCCTGTTTCACACCTGGTAGTTTGGTGGATGGGACTACCAGCTCTCTGTAATCTAGAGGGCAACCAGTGGGTCCGTCTCCTCTATACCAGGTTTCTTGCAGGATGACAATGTCTGTATTACCGATTTCTTTGGTGAAGTCCGGGTTTCTGCTCTTTAGGCCAAAGGCAGATGACCTCAGGCCTTGGATATTCCAGGATAATATAGTGAAGGCTTTTTGTTCCATAGAGTGTCCAATGTTGTTGGTCGTGGTTTGGCCTTAGGCCAGTAATTGTGAGCAGAGCCTGCTGAGCATCTGGTACATGCCATTGGCTTGGCTCTCTCTCTCTCTCTGAATCTCACTCTTTCTCTTTCTGTCTCTCTGTCTCTCTCTCTTTCTCTCTCTCTCTCTGTCTGATGTCTCTCTCTCTCTTTCTCTCTATCTATTTCGCTCTCTCTTTCTCTCTCTCTTTCTCTCTCTCTGTCTTCTGTCTCTCTCTTTCTCTCTCTCTCTCTCTCTCTCTTTCTCTCTCTCTCTCTCTGACTTCTGTCTCTCTCCTTCTCTCTCTCTCTTTCTCTCTCTCTCGCTCTCTCTCTGTCTCTCACTCTCTGTCTCGGTCTCTCTCTCTCTCTCTGTCTCTCCAAAACTTATTTTCACTATTGATTAATTTCCCTTTTGTAGATATCTGAGTATAAAATAAATGTAGTCGCTGTTAGTCATTGACTGAGACTCTCAGTGAAAAACAGGAAACTCTTCAAAACTCTCCAATCGTTTACTCAAGGTCAATAAACGGAGAACAGAAACCATATTTATCTCTGCTAATGTTCCTGAAAGACAACAGACTGATAGAAATGAGTGAAGGTTTATAGGAAATCAGACAAACCTTCAAAAGACAACAGACTGATAGAAATGAGTGAAGGTTTAAAGGAAATCAGACAAATCTTCAAAAGAGACAAGATAATTAAAAAGAGAGAACAAAATATATATATATATATATATATATATATATATATATATATATATATATATATATATATATATACAAAAAAGTATTTAGTCAGTCATAGTTGAAGTGTACCTATGATCAAAATTACAGGCCTCTCTCATCTTTTTTAGTGGGAGAACTTGCACAATTGGCGGCTGACAAAATACTTTTTTGCCCCACTGTATACATATATAAAAAATTAAAATAAAAAACATCACATGATTCATGAAGATAACTCTCTACACTCGTCTTTCTCTTCTTCTGTAAAAGTGTGAGGACAAGTACTGGTGTGGGTGTCTTGTCTAAAGACTCTTTTGTGATTGGCTGGGCTGAGTGGTGTTGCCACGGCGATTGCGATGGTGAGCCAGTTAGTGTGTCGGTTAGGAGGTAAGGTGGTCCAGGTGACAGTTGGAATGTGTGTGTGTGTGATAGTGTGTGTGTGTGTGTGTGTGTGCGTGTGCGTGTGCGTGTGCGTGTGCGCGTGTGCGTGTGCGTGTGCGTGTGTGTGTGTGTGTGTGTGTGTGTGTGTGTGTGTGTGTCTCCACCGTCCTGTTTTCAGATGCAGGCTGCTGCCCCTGACTGACTGGTGGCTAGAGAAGCACTACTTACTATTCTTCCCTCTTCATCTCCCCAATTTTATTTAACTTTATCTGTCTCTCCTTTGCTCCCTTCTCCTTGCCCTTTTCTCTACCTCTGAATTTCTCCTTGTTTTTTTTCCCTCTCTCTGTTTGGCATTTTCTCCCTGTCAACAAGCCTTTGAAATGTGTCCCGAACCACAACACAAAGACAAAGAGAATGCTAATATGTCAGTATCGATAGCAGTAGTCTCCCCTTCTCTCTCTCTCTCCCTCTCTCTCCCCCTCTCTCTCTTCACTTCTCTCTCTCTCGCTTCACTTCTCTCTCTCTCTCTCTCTCTCTCTTCCCTTCTCTCTCTCTCTCTCCCTCTCTTCCCTTCTCTCTCTCTCTCTACCCCTCTTCCCTTCTCTCTCTCTCTATCCCTCTCTTCCCTTCTCTCTCTCTCTCTCCCTCTCTTCCCTACTCTCTCTATCTATCTCTCTCTCTTTTGCTCTCTCTCTCTCTCAATTCAATTCAATTCAAGGGGATTTATTGGCATGGGAAACATGTGTTAACATTGCCAAAGCAAGTGAGGTAGATAATATACAAAAGTGAAATAAACAATAAAAATAATAAAAATTAACAGTAAACATTACACATACAGAAGTTTCAAAACAATAAAGACATTACAAATGTCATATTATGTATATACAGTGTTGCAACGATGTACAAATGGTTAAAGTACACAAGGGAAAATAAATCAACATAAATATGGGTTGTATTTACAATGGTGTTTGTTCTTCACTGGTTGCCCTTTTCTCGTGGCAACAGGTCAGATATCTTGCTGCTGTGATGGCACACTGTGGAATTTCACCCAGTAGGTATGGGAGTTTATCAAAATTGGATTTGTTTTCGAATTCTTTGTGGATCTGTGTAATCTGTGGGAAATATGTATCTTCTCTTGAGAGCCCGGTCTGTCTACGGCGGCCTTTCTCAATAGCAGGGCTATGCTCACTAAGTCTGTACATAGTCAAAGCTTACCACTGTGTACTCTCTGTTTAGGGCCAAATAGCATTCTAGTTTGCTCTGTTTTTTTGTTAATTCTTTCCAATGTGTCAAGTAATTATCTTTTTGTTTTCTCATGATTTGTTTGGGTCTAATTGTGCTGCTGTCCTGGGGCTCTGTAGGGTGTGTTTGTGTTTGTGAACAGAGCCCCAGGACCAGCTTGCTTAGGGGACTCTTCTCCAGGTTCATCTCTCTGTAGGTGATGGCTTTTGTGTGCTCTAGGGCAACGGTGTCTAGATGGAATTTGTATTTGTGGTCCTGGCGACTGGACCTTTTTTGGAACACCATTATTTTTGTCTTACTGAGATTTACTGTCGGGGCCCAGGTCTGACAGAATCTGTGCATAAGATCTAGGTGCTGCTGTAGGCCCTCCTTGGTTGGTGACAGAAGCACCAGATCATCAGCAAACAGCAGAGATTTGACTTCAGATTCTAGTAGGGTGAGGCCGGGTGCTGCAGACTTTTCTAGTGCCCGCGCCAATTCGTTGATATATACAGTGCCTTGCGAAAGTATTCGGCCCCCTTGAACTTTGCGACCTTTTGCCACATTTCAGGCTTCAAACATAAAGATATAAAACTGTATTTTTTTGTGAAGAATCAACAACAAGTGGGACACAATAATGAAGTGGAACGACATTTATTGGATATTTCAAACTTTTTTAACAAATCAAAAACTGAAAAATTGGGCGTGCAAAATTATTCAGCCCCTTTACTTTCAGTGCAGCAAACTCTCTCCAGAAGTTCAGTGAGGATCTCTGAATGATCAAATGTTGACCTAAATGACTAATTGTTTTTATTTATTTTTATTTTTATTTTACCTTTATTTAACCAGGTAGGCAAGTTGAGAACAAGTTCTCATTTACAATTGCGACCTGGCCAAGATAAAGCAAAGCAGTTCGACAGATACAACGACACATGGAGTAAAACAAACATACAGTCAATAATACAGTATAAACAAGTCTATATACAATGTGAGCAAATGAGGTGAGAAGGGAGGTAAAGGCAAAAAAGGCCATGGTGGCAAGGTAAATACAAATAGCAAGTAAAACACTGGAATGGTAGTTTTGCAATGGAAGAATGTGCAAAGTAGAAATAAAAATAATAGGGTGCAAAGAAGCAAAATAAATGAATAAATTAAATACAGTTGGGAAAGAGGTAGTTGTTTGGGCTAAATTATAGGTGGGCTATGTACAGGTGCAGTAATCTGTGAGCTGCTCTGACAGTTGGTGCTTAAAGCTAGTGAGGGAGATAAGTGTTTCCAGTTTCAGAGATTTTTGTAGTTCGTTCCAGTCATTGGCAGCAGAGAACTGGAAAGAGAGGCGGCCAAAGAAAGAATTGGTTTTGGGGGTGACTAGAGACATATACCTGCTGGAGCGTGTGCTACAGGTGGGAGATGCTATGGTGACCAGCGAGCTGAGATAAGGGGGGACTTTACCTAGCAGGGTCTTGTAGATGACATGGAGCCAGTGGGTTTGGCGACGAGTATGAAGCGAGGGCCAGCCAACGAGAGCGTACAGGTCGCAATGGTGGGTAGTATATGGGGCTTTGGTGACAAAACGGATTGCACTGTGATAGACTGCATCCAATTTGTTGAGTAGGGTATTGGAGGCTATTTTGTAAATGACATCGCCAAAGTCGAGGATTGGTAGGATGGTCAATTTTACAAGGGTATGTTTGGCAGCATGAGTGAAGGATGCTTTGTTGCGAAATAGGAAGCCAATTCTAGATTTAACTTTGGATTGGAGATGTTTGATATGGGTCTGGAAGGAGAGTTTACAGTCTAACCAGACACCCAAGTATTTGTAGTTGTCCACGTATTCTAAGTCAAAGCCGTCCAGAGTAGTAATGTTGGACAGGCGGGTAGGTGCAGGTAGCGATCGGTTGAAGATCATGCATTTAGTTTTACCTGTATTTAAGAGCAATTGGAGGCCACGGAAGGAGAGTTGTATGGCATTGAAGATAAATACAATCCACCTGTGTGTAATCAAGTCTCCGTATAAATGCACCTGCACTGTGATAGTCTCAGAGGTCCGTTAAAAGCACAGAGAGCATCATGAAGAACAAGGAACACACCAGGCAGGTCCGAGATACTGTTGTGAAGAAGTTTAAAGCCGGATTTGGATACAAAAAGATTTCCCAAGCTTTAAACATCCCAAGGAGCACTGTGCAAGCGATCATATTGAAATGGAAGGAGTATCAGACCACTGCAAATCTACCAAGACCTGGCCGTCCCTCTAAACTTTCAGCTCATACAAGGAGAAGACTGATCAGAGATGCAGCCAAGAGGCCCATGATCACTCTGGATGAACTGCAGAGATCTACAGCTGAGGTGGGAGACTCTGTCCATAGGACAACAATCAGTCGTATATTGCACAAATCTGGCCTTTATGGAAGAGTGGCAAGAAGAAAGCCATTTCTTAAAGATATCCATAAAAAGTGTTGTTTAAAGTTTGCCACAAGCCACCTGGGAGACACACCAAACATGTGGAAGAAGGTGCTCTGGTCAGATGAAACCAAAATTGAACTTTTTGGCAACATTGCAAAACGTTATGTTTGGCGTAAAAGCAACACAGCTGAACACACCATCCCCACTGTCAAACATGGTGGTGGCAGCATCATGGTTTGGGTCTGCTTTTCTTCAGCAGGGACAGGGAAGATGGTTAAAATTTATGGGAAGATGGATGGAGCCAAATACAGGACCATTCTGGAAGAAAACCTGATGGAGTCTGCAAAAGACCTGAGACTGGGACGGAGATTTGTCTTCCAACAAGACAATGATCCAAAACATAAAGCAAAATCTACAATGGAATGGTTCAAAAATTAACATATCCAGGTGTTAGAATGGCCAAGTCAAAGTCCAGACCTGAATCCAATCGAGAATCTGTGGAAAGAACTGAAAACTGCTGTTCACAAATGCTCTCCATCCAACCTCACTGAGCTCAAGCTGTTTTGCAAGGAGGAATGGGAAAAAAATTCAGTCTCTCGATTTGCAAAACTGATAGAGACATACCCCAAGCGACTTACAGCTGTAATCGCAGCAAAAGGTGGCGCTACAAAGTATTAACTTAAGGGGGCTGAATAATTTTGCACGCTCAATTTTTCAGTTTTTGATTTTTAAAAAAGTTTGAAATATCCAATAAATGTCGTTCCACTTCATTATTGTGTCCCACTTGTTGTTGATTCTTCACAAAAAAATAAAGTTTTATATCTTTATGTTTGAAGCCTGAAATGTGGCAAAAGGTCGCAAAGTTCAAGGGGGCCGAATACTTTCGCAAGGCACTGTATGTTGAAGAGGGTGGGGCTTAAGCTGCATCCCTGTCTCACCCCACGGCCCTGTGGGAAGAAATGTGTGTGTTTTTTGCCAATTTTAACCGCACACTTGTTGTTTATGTACATGGATTTTATAATGTCGTATGTTTTAACCCCAACACCACTTTCCATCAATTTGTATAGCAGACCCTCATGCCAAATTGAGTCGAAGGCTTTTTTGAAATCAACAAAGCATGAGAAGACTTTGCCTTTGTTTTGGTTTGTTTGGTTGTCAATTAGGGTGTGCAGGGTGCATACGTGGTCTGTTGTACGGTAATTTGGTAAAAAGCCAATTTGACATTTGCTCAGTACATTGTTTTCATTGAGGAGATGTACGAGTGGCTGTTAATGATAATGCTAATGCAGAGGATTTTCCCAAGGTTACTGTTGACGCATGTCCCACGGTATTGGGGTCAAATTTGTCTCCACCTTTGTGGATTGGGGTGATCAGTCCTCGGTCCTCCTCAGTACCCCCCCCTCTCTCTCTCTCTCTCTCTCTCTCTCTCACTCCCCTCTATCTCTCGCTCCCCCCCTCTCTCTCTGTCCTCCCTCTCTTTCCTCTCTCTCACTACTCCTTCCCTCTCTCTCTCTCTCTCTCTCTCTCTCCTCCTCTCTCTCCCCCCTCTCCCCCCCCCCTCTCTCCCCCCTCTCTCTCTCCCTCATCCCCCTCGATCGCTTTCTCATCATTATACAGACCCTGTGTCAGCCTGTGTGTGATTCATTTGCTTTTATCCTCTTCATTTGAAGACGGGGCTGTGTATAATTAGACTAGCTCTGTTTGTCCAGCATCTACACAGTAACAACAATAACCAAGGGTCAAAATAGCCATACATTGAACAATAAGCATATAGGACATGTGCAGGTTGATTGATCTGTCAGACACTGTTCCTCATCTTATGGCAGGCAGCAATGTAGTGCGCTGCCAACCCACAGCTCTCTGCGTCCTCCCCCAACAGGATGGGAAGTCTATTCTCATCAGAAAGATCTTTGAAACTTTGAATAAGGGTTTCAAATTTGGGTAAATTACACTCTCTAATTGTATTTTGTATATTTTGTCAGGAAATGCAGCTCCGTCTCAGGTTCTGCTGTTGTGCAGTGGTTACCCAGCATTTCCTCTACAGGGAGCCAGGTTTTCCTGTGTCTACCCTTCTCAATGGCAAGGCTGTGCTCACTGAGCCTGTACTTTCTCAAGGTTTTTCTAAGGTATTGATCAGTAAGCATGGTCAAATAGTTAGCCACAGTGTACTGTCGATTTAGGGCCAGATAGCGCTGCATTGTGCTTTGTGCTTGTGTTTGTGCTTCCCAATAGGTAATATAGTTTTGTTTTGACAATGTTGTAATTTGGTTTATTCTGATTGATTGGATGTTCTGGTCCTGAGGCTTCAGTGTGTTAGTAGAACAGGTTTGTGAACTCAGCCCCAGCACCAGCTGGATGAGGGGACTGAGGCTTCAGTGTGTTAGTAGAACAGGTTTGTGAACTCAGCCCCAGGACCAGCTGGATGTTCTGGTCCTGAGGCTTCAGTGTGTTAGTAGAACAGGTTTGTGAACTCAGCCCCAGGACCAGCCTGATGAGGGGACTCTTTTCTTTGCTCAGCTCTTGGCATTGCAGGGCTTAGTAATAATATGAGAGGGGGTCGCTGTATTTTAGATGTTTCCCAAACCTAATTGCTGCATGCATTGTTTGTAGTTTTCCTCTGGACATGTAGGAGAATCTCACAGATCTCTGCATGCAGGGTTTCAATGGGGTGTTTGTCCCATTTGGTGAAATCTTGTTTTGCAAGTGGACCCCACACCTTGCTGCCATGAAGTGTAGTTGGTTCAATGACACATTCATTTCGTAAGGTATTTTCAATTAGAATTATATAAACTTTTTATGATGTAGAATGCCCTGCATGCTTTCTCCCTCAGTTCATTCACTGCCTCATTAAGGTGTCCAGTTGAGATTGTTTTTAAACCTAAGTAATTGTAGTGTGTGCAGTACCCTATATATTTTGTACCAATTGAGCACTTTGGTGTAATTCCCTGAGATCTGGATCTTCTCTGGAAAATCATTATTTTAGTCATTTTGGGGTTTGCTGTAGGTCATGTACTGTGGGGGTTTACTGCCAGGGCCCAGGTCTGGCAGTACTGCTCTAGCAGGTCCAGGCTCTGCTGTAGGTCATGTGCTGTGGGGGATAGCAGGCATAGGTCATCTGCGAAGAGTAGGCATTTTACCTCTGAATTGTGGAGACTAACACCAGGGGCTGAGGATTTTTCTAGAATAGTGGCCAATTCATTGATGTAAATATTGAAGAGTGCAGGGCTCAAATTGCAACTCTGACTAAGGCCCCGCCCCTGGTTAAAGAATTCTGTTATTTTCTTGCCAATTGTGAAGCTGCACGTATTGCCAGTGTACATTGATTTAATGATGTCATGTTTTACCTGCATTTTTCTGCTATTTTGCACACCAGTATTTCTACTTCCACATCCTCATCTGCTCATCTATCACTCCAGTGCTAATTGCTAAATTGAAATTACTTCGCCACTATGGCCTATTTTTTTGTTTTACCGAATTACTTAATTTGCACACACAATATATATATATATATATATATATATATATATATATATATATATATATATATATATATATATATATTTATATTGTGTTATTGACTGTACGTTTGTCAATTCCATGTGTAACTCTGTGTTGTTGTTTGTGTCGCACTGCTTTGCTTTATCTTAGCCAGGTCGCAGTTGTAAATGTGAACTTGTTCTCAAATTGCCTACCTGGTTTAAATAAAGGTGATCTGGTCTACCTGGTTAAATAAAGGTGATCTGGCCTACCTGGTTAAATAAAGGTGATCTGGCCTACCTGGTTAAATAAAGGTGAAATAAAATAAATAAATAAAAAATACACTAATACTAGAGAGAGTGAGACAGAGAGACAGAGAGAGAGAGAGAGAGAGAGAGGGAGGGAGAGAGAGAGAGAGAGAGAGAGAGAGAGAGTGAGACAGAGAGACAGAGAGAGAGAGAGAGAGAGAGAGAGAGAGAGAGAGAGAGAGGGAGGGAGAGAGAGAGAGAGAGAGAGAGAGAGAGAGAGAGACAGAGAGACAGAGAGACAGAGAGACAGAGACCAAGAGAGAGAGACAGAGACCGAGAGAGAGAGAGAGAGAGAGAGACAGAGACCGAGAGAGAGAGAGAGAGAGAGAGAGAGAG
Organism: Oncorhynchus mykiss; assembly: GCF_013265735.2. Lineage (NCBI taxonomy): Eukaryota > Metazoa > Chordata > Actinopteri > Salmoniformes > Salmonidae > Oncorhynchus > Oncorhynchus mykiss. The sequence goes on from NC_048592.1 coordinate 38,862,654, forward strand.
AGAGAGCGAGAGAGAGAGAGAATTATGTTGTTTCCCATTCAGTTGAATGCATGTTGACCCAGTGAGTGAGAGAGAGCGATGGGCTTGTTTGGCTCAGGTTGTCATCATGTGGTGTTCAGCATCAGCATGCCTTGGGTAACAAGCAGCTAGTGCGAGAATGGGAGAGATGCAGCTTGATCACTATGGTAGTGGTGAAATCAGCAATGGCAAAGAGTTCTCTGTGACAAAAACAGAAAAGGGGTTGTTAACTGCTTAATTCTATCAATATCATATTCCAACCAATATGTGTAAATCATAACCATGTTATTGATTATGTTCATTTAATGATGTCTGAGATTCCGGTGTTTGGAGGATATTTTTCTGCGAGGTGATCCAATACATTACACTTATCATCATTTGTTTGCAATCCAGAGAGGTTAGAAAAAGTATCTAGATGAGGCTGTGGATCCTAATTGTGTATTTAAAAGACAACATGAATCTTCAGCGTACAATGATTTGTTTTTAAGCCATATAATCCCTTAATATTATTGTTGGATCTGATTTTCTACTAGCTAACATTTCAATGGCTATAATAAATAGATATGCTGATAGTGGACAACCTTGTTTACTCTTCTTGACAGTTTAATACTTTCTGAGATGTATTTACTATTTTACACATTAGGGTTACTATACATAACTTTAACCCATTTCATAAGAGATTCTCCAAAATTGAAATATTCCAGGCATTTATATATAAACTCCAGTCGTACCTTTTCAAAATCAGCTATGAAAACCAGGCCTGGTTTCCCCAATATTTATAGTGTTCTATTGTTTCCAGTACTTGTCTTATATTATCTCCAATGTATCGTCCATGTAATAAATCTGTCTGATTAGGTTGAATAATAATATCTGACAAAACCTTTTTAATTCTATGCGTCAAGCATTTTGGCCTCCAATTTTTTTATTTATGAACTGGATCTTTATATATACCACTTGGATCCTGTTTCAGTAAGGTAATCATTGCTTCTTGTTGAGTGTCCGATAGATGTACTAGAATGCTTAAAAGGCCACAATTATTTTTTATATCGGTATCGTTTTTTTTTGCCAAGGGAAATACCTGATATCGGTATTGCCCAAAAATGTCATATCGGTGAATCACAAATTTTCACCATATTCCATCCAGTTTGCTTTTCATTATATATTACACTTGAATATGTTCCTTCATTTCTTTCTGTTTTTCCTCTAACTTATGCTGTGCCTCTACGATACAGTTTTTATTGCTGTCTAACTGTTCTGTTAGTCCTTCGACTCTTTTGACCTAAATTGATTTTGTTTATATGAGTACTGAATTTCATGGCCTCTAAAGGCACATTTAAAAGTGTCCCATATAGTATTTTACATTTAATTTTATTTAACCCATATTTTACCAGGTAAGTTGACTGAGAACACATTCTCATTTACAGAAACAACCTGGGAAATAGTTACAGGGGAGAGGAAGGGGGATGAATGAGCCAATTGTAAACTAGGGATGACTAGGTGACTGTGATGGTTTGAGGGCCAGATTGGAAATTTAGCCAGGACACTGGGGTTAACACCTCTACTCTTACTATAAGTGCCATGGGATCTTTAGTGACCACAGAGAGTCAGGACACCCGTTTAACGTCCCTTCCGAAAGACGGTACCCTACGCAGGACAATGTCCCCAATCACTGCCCTGGGGCATTTGGGATATATATATTTTTGGGCCTCGTACTGGCCCTCCAACACCACTTCCAGCAGGGGATCTGCCCTATCTATTTTATGTTGGAAAAAGTCAGTTATAAATTATTCTGTCCTAGTTAAAAACAAGTTATCATCCAGTAGGCTTCGATTCAATTTCCAATATCCTCGCCCATGTGGAAATTCTGTAAGAGTAATACAGTTGAAGTCAGAAGTTTACATACACATTAGCCAAATACATTTAAACTCAGTTTTTTCACAATTCCTGACATTTAATCCTAGTAAATATTCCCTGTCTGAGGTCAGTTAGAATCACCACTTTATTTTAAGAATGTGAAATGTCAGAATAATAGTAGAGAGAATGATTTATTTCAACTTTTATTTCTTTCATCACATTCCAAGTGTGTCAGAAGTTCACATACACTCAATTAGCATTTTGTAGCATTGCCTTTAAATTGTTTCACTTGGGTCAAATGTTTCGGGTAGCCTTCCACAAGCTTCCCACAAAATGTTGGGTAAATTTTGTCCCTTTCCTCCTGACAGAGCTGGTGTAACTGAGTCAGGTTTGTAGGCCTCTTTGCTTGCACACGCTTTTTCAGTTCTGCCCACACATTTTCTATGGGATTGAGGTCAGGGCAATGTGATGGCCACTCCAATACATTGACTTTGTTGTCCTTAAGCCATTTTGCCACAACTTTGGAAGTATGCTTGGGGTCATTGTCCGTTTAGAAGACACATTTGCGTCCAAGCTTTAACTTCCTGACTAATGTCTTGAGATGTTGCCTCAAAATCTCCACATCATTTTCCTGCCTCATGACGCCATCTATTTTGTGAAGTGCACCAGTCCCTCCTGCAGCAAATCACCCCTACAACATGATGCTGTCACCCCCATGCTTCACATTTGGGATGGTGTTCTTTGGCTTGCAAGCCTCTCCATTTTTCCTCCAAAGATAATGATGGTCATTATGAAACAAACAGTTCTATTTTTGTTTCATCAGACCAGAGGACATTTCTCCAAAAGGTACAATTTTTGTCCCCATGTCCAGTTGTAAACCGTAGTTTGGCTTTTTTATGGCGGTTTTATAGCAGTGGCTTCTACCTTGCTGAGCGGCCTTTCAGGTTATGTCGATTTAGGACTCGTTTTACTGTGGGCACACAGTGGGGCAAAAAAGTATTTAGTCAGCCACCAATTGTGCAAGTTCTCCAACTTAAAAATATGAGAGAGGCCTGTAATTCTCATCATAGGTACACTTCAACTATGACAGACAAAATGGAAAAAAAATCTGAAAATCACATTGTAGGATTTTTAATGAATTTATTTGCAAATTATGGTGGAAAATAAGTATTTGGTCAATAACAAAAGTTTATCTCAATACTTTGTTATATACCCTTTGTTGGCAATGACAGAGGTCAAACGTTTTCTGTAAGTCTTCACAATGTTTCACAAGAGAGTGGATATGGCTGATGAGACAGTGGATTGGGCTGATGAGACAGTGTGCTGGGCTGATGAGACAGTGGATTGGGCTGATGAGACAGTGGATTGGGCTGATGAGACAGTGGATTGGGCTGATGAGACAGTGGATTGGGCTGATGAGACAGTGGATATGGCTGATGAGACAGTGTGTTGGGCTGATGAGACAGTGGATTGGGCTGATGAGACAGTGGATTGGGCTGATGAGACAGTGGATTGGGCTGATGAGACAGTGGATATGGCTGATGAGACAGTGGATTGGGCTGATGAGACAGTGGGTTGGGCTGATGAGACAGTGGATTGGGCTGATGAGACAGTGGATTGGGCTGATGAGACAGTGTGTTGGGCTGATGAGACAGTGTGTTGGGCTGATGAGACAGTGGATTGGGCTGATGAGACAGTGGATTGGGCTGATGAGACAGTGGATTGGGCTGATGAGACAGTGGATATGGCTGATGAGACAGTGTGCTGGGCTGATGAGATAGTGGATTGGGCTGATGAGACATGGATTGGGCTGATGAGACAGTGGATTGGGCTGATGAGACAGTGGATTGGGCTGATGAGACAGTGGATTGGGCTGATGAGACAGTGGATTGGGCTGATTAGACAGTGGATTGCTCAGTCAGATGGAACAGAGTAAATAGGCATTTTAACATCATAGATTTAGCCGGTGGTAACTTGTGGAATAGACAACGTCTGGAATGCGGTTTTAACCAATCAGCATTCAGGATTAGACCCAGCTGTTGTATAAATACCAGTTATCACTCTAGAATTTTCCCCAAGGTCTCTATCTGAAACAGAATAGTTCTCTCGGCTATCAGTCCACTCACTGTACATTGATTCTCTACAAGGTGCCAGGTCAATACTATGAGCCTGGACTCAAGACTTCCTACAGGATCATACTGTTTACCAGCGTATAGGACGACATCTGGCTAGAGCTACAGAGGAAAAACACTCAATGGAAGAGAAGAAGAGAACAAAAAAAGGAGAGGCTGGTTAACTGGCTAACTGGCTTACCGCTGGTCTAGCTAATAGATCCATGTAGACAGGAGAGAACCGCTGGCTAACTGGCTTACGGCTGGTCCAGCTAATAGATCCATGTAGACAGGAGAGAACCGCTGGCTAACTGGCTTACCGCTGGTCTAGCTAATAGATCCATGTAGACAGGAAAGAACCGCTGGCTAACTGGCTTACCGCTGGTCTAGCTAATAGATCCATGTAGACAGGAGAGAACCGCTGGCTAACTGGCTTACGGCTGGTCCAGCTAATAGATCCATGTAGACAGGAGAGAACCGCTGGCTAACTGGCTAACCCCTGGTCCAGCTAATAGATCCATGTAGACAGGAGAGAACCACTGGCTAGGTCTAGCTAATAGATCCATATAGACAGGAGAGAACCACTGGCTGGGTCTAGCTAATAGATCCATATAGACAGGAGAGAACCACTGGCTGGGTCTAGCTAATAGATCCATGTAGACAGGAGAGAACCACTGGCTAACTGGCTAACCGCTGGTCCAGCTAATAGATCCATGTAGACAGGAGAGAACCGCTGGCTAACTGGCTAACCACTGGTCCAGCTAATAGATCCATGTAGACAGGAGAGAACCGCTGGCTAACTGGCTAACCGCTTGTCCAGCTAATAGATCCATGTAAACAGGAGAGAACCGCTGGCTAACTGGCTTACGGCTGGTCCAGCTAATAGATCCATGTAAACAGGAGAGAACCGCTGGCTAACTGGCTTACGGCTGGTCCAGCTAATAGATCCATGTAGACAGGAGAGAACCGCTGGCTTGGTCCAGCTAATAGATTCATGTAGACAGGAGAGAACCGCTGGCTTCGTCTAGCTAATAGATCCATGTAGAAAGGAGAGAACCGCTGGCTGGGTTTAGCTCTAGATAGGTCTTAAGCTGGCCATATAGACAGCTGAGACAGCGTGAATGCAGCTAATGTATGCAGTATTTGATGTTGAGAAACAGTGGGTTCTGTCCAACACTGCTTGGCCCTGTACTGTGAACCTTTTAGATGCCCCTCCAACCTGCTAAGTCAACAAGCCTTTGAAATGTGGCCCGAACCACAACACAACGACTGAGAATCATTTTATGTCAGTATCTGTAGTGGTTGTCTCCCCTTCTCTCTCTCTCTCTATCTCACTCTCTCTTGCAGTGCATGCTGGGAGTTTTTTGGAGTTTGAGTGTTTGGTGTGGAGGGCTCAGTCCTAACTTTTTTTCTTGATTCCGTTCTTGATCTTTTCTTTCAATTAGTCTTTTTTATGGTAAAGGGTTAATTCACTATTTGTTTTAGCGGTATCCACAGGTTTTTTTTCAACGTTAAGGTGGAAGAAGACAGAGTTTTAGTTTCCTGGGGTTTGGAAGGTGTGGTGTGCGCGATGGCTTCTCAGCCTAGCGCGGAGGAGACGCTGTCGATACGGTATGGATTCAGGTGTGTTCCTGAGAATGGAGTTAAGGTGGAGGAGGTTCTGCTCACGGTCGGTGGACAGGTAGGAGCTGAATTTATACATTCTGCTTCCAGAATGTACAAAGGTGTGGTTGTGTTCATGAAAAAAAGCTAATTTGGTTGGTAGGCTAATTGCTAGTTGAATATCTGTAAGGGGTATGTTGGTGCAAATCTCCCCTCTTTCTACCCCTTCGACCAGGGTGGTAGTTGCAAATTTGTCTCCGTTTAATACAGATGATCAAATCAGGAAATAACTGAGTCGTTTTGGTAAGTTTGCGAGCGGTTTTCGGGTAATGTCGGCAGGTTTTCAGGCAGATGCCGTTAAGGATGTTGTTTCTTTCCAGAGGCAAGTGTTCTTGTTTCATAATAACAATGAGCAACAGCTAAATGTACATTTTTAAAGTGAGGAATGGGGAGGGGTTCTACGCAGGGTTTGCCAGCACAGATAGTCTGCAGTGTTTTGAGTGTAAGGATTTGGGGCATAAGAGCTTTGCGTGCCCACCTAAAGGCCGAAGACAAGGTGAGGGTACAAGCGTCAGTGGGGGAAATCGAGGTCAACGTGCAGGAGGCAATGAGACGCAGGCAGCAGAGGATGGGCCTAGTCATGCCAGTGATGGTGGTGTAGATGTGGATGGGCCTAGTCATGCCAGTGATGGTGGTGTAGATGAGGCTGGGCCTAGTCATGCCAGTGATGGTGGTGTAGATGTGGATGGGCCTAGTCATGCCAGTGATGGTGGTGTAGATGAGGCTGGGCCTAGTCATGCCAGTGATGGTGGTGTAGATGAGGCTGGGCCTAGTCATGCCAGTGATGGTGGTGTAGATGTGGATGGGCCTAGTCATGCCAGTGATGGTGGTGTAGATGAGGCTGGGCCTAGTCATGCCAGTGATGGTGGTGTAGATGTGGATGGGCCTAGTCATGCCAGTGATGGTGGTGTAGATGAGGCTGGGCCTAGTCATGCCAGTGATGGTGGTGTAGATGAGGATGGGCCTAGTCATGCCAGTGATGGTGGTGTAGATGAGGCTGGGCCTAGTCATGCCAGTGATGGTGGTGTAGATGAGGCTGGGCCTAGTCATGCCAGTGATGGTGGTGTAGATGAGGCTGGATCTAGTCATGCCAGTGATGGTGGTGTAGATGTGGATGGGCCTAGTCATGCCAGTGATGGTGGTGTAGATGAGGCTGGGCCTAGTCAGGTTATAGATGGTGGTGTAGATGAGGCTGGGTCTAGTCAGGTTATAGATGGTGGTGTAGATGAGGCTGGGCCTAGTCAGGTTAAAGATGGTGGTGTAGATGAGGCTGGGTCTAGTCATGTTATAGATGAGGCTGGGTCTAGTCAGGTGGTGTAGATGAGGCTGGGCCTAGTCAGGTGGTGTAGATGAGGCTGGGTCTAGTCAGGTTATAGATGGTGGTGTAGATGAGGCTGGGTCTAGTCAGGTTATAGATGGTGGTGTAGATGAGGCTGGGCCTAGTCAGGTTATAGATGGTGGTGTAGATGAGGCTGGGTCTAGTCAGGTTATAGATGGTGGTGTAGATGAGGCTGGGCCTAGTCAGGTTATAGATGGTGGTCTGTCTGTAAAAATGTGCTCCTCAAAGGAGATGTGTAGGGGTAGGCTGCTTTTTGTTAAAGCAGAAATTAACAACATGGGTTTTGTCTTTATAAATGTGTATGCGCCTAACACAGGGAGAGCGAGGGGGGTTCTAATTTGAGTGTCTTAGACAGGAACTCTCGCAGACGCTGGTGGTCGGCGGGGACTGGAACTGTACAATGGATTTTTACGAAAGACAGAAATGGGGAAGAGCCTCATTCAGGGTCAGTGGGAGTGTTAACGGACATCATTATGGCTGCAATCCCGCTAACGGGATCGATATGACAACTACCAGTGAAAATAGAGGGCGGCAAATTCAAACCACAGAAATCTCGTAATTACAATTCCTAAAACATACGTGTTTTATATCATTTTAAAGTTAATCTTGTTGTTAATCCCACCAAAGTGTCTGATTTCAAATATGCTTTTCAGCAAAAAGCACTACGTACGATTATGTTAGGTCTCCACCAAACCACAATAAGCACAGACATTTTCCAGCGAAATATAGCATTCACAAAAATCAGAAATAGAGATAAAATCAATCACTAACCTTGAATCATCTTCATAAGATGACACCACTCATAGGGCTTCATGTTACACAATACATGCATGTTTTGTTTGATAAAGTTCATATTTATATAAAAAAAAACGGAGTTTACATTGGCGTATGAGATTCTATAGTTCCAAAAACATCAAGTGATTTTTGCATATCCACATCATTTCAACAGAAATACTCATCATAAATGTAGATGATAATACAAGTTATACACATGGAATTATAGATATACCTCTCCTTAATGCAACCGCTGTGTCAGATTTTTTAAAAAGCAACCCATGCATGAGACGGAGCTCAGAACAATAGCCAAATTAGCCGCCATGTTGTAGTCAACAGAAACCAGAAAATACATGATCTATGTGTCCTTACCTTTGATGAACATCAGAATGCAGTCCTAGGAATCCCAGGTCCACAATAAATGCTTGATTTGTTCGAAAATGTCCGTTATTTATGTCCAATTAGTTACTTTGGTTTGCGCGTTTGGTAAACAATTCCAAAGTCACAAAGCGCGTTCACTATAACGTGACGAAATGTCCAAAAGTTCCGTAACAGTCAGTAGAAACATGTCAAACGATGTACTGAATCAATCTTTAGAATGTTGTTTACATATATCTTGAATAACCTTCCAACCGGAGAATTAGAATGACTTCAGATGACCGGTGGAACGCAGGTCCTTCCCCTGTGAACGCGCCTGGTGAAAGCATGGTCCACTCGTGGCAGTGGTGACTATTTCCTGTCTCATTCGACCCCCCTTCAGACAAAGTTCTATTGAATGTTGACATCTAGTGGAAGGTGTAGGAAGTGTAAACTCATCCATATCTCGCTGTAATTTCAATGAGAGCTTGGTTGAAAATCTGCCACCCCCAGACAAAATACAAACAGGAAGTGGAATTTCTGAGGTTTTTGCCTGCAATATGAGTTCTGTTATACTCACAGACATAATTCAAACAGTTTTAGAAACTTCAGAGTGTTTTCTATCCAATACTGATAATAATATGCATCTATTAGCAACAGAGCCTGAGGAGCTGGCCGTTTACAATGGGCACCTTTTCATGCAAGCTACTCAATACTGCCCCTGCAGCCATAAAAAGTGAATCAGTTTGACCTAGTGCATGTTTGGAGAACTAAACATCCACTGACACATGACAGTATACATGGGTGAAGGTTTTTGGGGCTAGGGTGAGTGCAGCCCGGTTTGATCGTTTTGGACTTTTTCTGGTCGGGCCATCACTGGCCACCAATGTTTCCGCCACTGCAGGTGACGGCAGAGACTGGGGACTGGTAAGGGGGTCTGGAGGACTTGTTAGATTTTAACACTCTGAGCCTGGGGGAGTTTGAGGGCGTGGGAGGTAAAGCCCTCTACAACCTCTGCGTTAAGGTTAGGAACATTAGGAGCCTAACAGGAGTGAGGGCACATCAGTGGCAGGGGGTATGTGGGGCGGAGAGTATGGTGGGTTTTAGATGAAGGGGGCTCTACAAACCCCCAGAACCAAAGAGGTCAGGGGACCTCCAGTGGACCTCCAGTTCTTCATGGAGCCCTGGACAGTAACAGCTGGTTGGTACGGGTTGAACTGGGAGTCGGGCAGGGGTGTCATTTCTGTGTTATGAGAGAAACTGTGATTCATTTGTTTTCTGTGTGCGCCAGGTTAATGCCATTAATGTCTTTGTTGGAATGTCTGTGTGAGAGGTTTGGGGGTGGAGTTTACTGTTGGGATGTTTATAATGGGGTACATGTATTGAAATAAGGAGAAGGCCTAATGTGTGTTGTTGAAATGTTCTGTTTGCTCAGGAAAAGTTGGCTATTTGGCTGACCAGGAGGAACAGAGTCAAAGGTGGGGGGGGATAACAGATTCTTTAATGGGATGGTCTCTGACCGCCTTAGGGTTGAGTTTGAGTTGTATAAAATTATAGAAAGTGTGGAGATGTTTTAGTAGATATGGTATGTGGGGGGGGGGGGGGCTGTCTGTATAACCGGGGAAGATGTTTTGGATATACGGTTGTAGAAGTGGAAAGGTTTTGGTTATTGTGATGTGTGGGTGTTATCGTGTTTTGTATCGTGGGGTAGAGGGCAAGGTGAGTGTGGTACATGTTCTGCAGTACAGGATATATGTTGGTGTTTTATTTTAAGTGAGGTTTTAATGAAATGAGAATTACTTTTTGTCTTTAATGAAACTGTCTCTCTCTCTTCCCTTCTCTCTCTTCTCTTCTCTCTCTCTCTTACCTTCTCTCTCTCTCTTCCCTTCACTCTCTCTCTTCTCTTCTCTCTCTCTCTCTTCTCTTCTCTTCTCTCTCTCTCTTCCCATCTCTTCTCTCTCTCTCTTCCCATCTCTTCTCTCTCTCTCTTCCCTTCTCTCTCTCTCTTCTCTTCTCTCTCTCTCTTCCCTTCTCTCTCTCTTCTCTTCTCTTTCTCTCTTCCCTTCTCTTTCTATTTTCTGTCTCACTCTCTATTTCTCATTCTCTATCTTTTTAACTCTCTCTCTCTCTTAATTTGTCCACGTGGAAGTTACAATACCAGGAATTAGCCGAATAAGATCTACTCTCCAGAGGGGGAGAAAAGCGATTATGTTTGATCGTGGAAATAAACAATAACATTACCATGCTTTGTTGGTTTTAAGATCTGGAACAAATGCTTGTTATGTGTGAGGAGGGACTAATTCAAGGTTGAATGTTGAAGTTATTAGGAAATCACTAAAGCTAATTAGGGACAGAGGAAGACAAGAAAGGAAAGTTTAGTTAGATCCTACTTATACACAAAACATGGTTTATTTTCTTCTTGGGATTAAATACGATTTACTGTATATTCCGATATCCACCCTAGAATACTGTACCGCTTAGAGCTCTAGAATCCACCCTAGAATACTGTACCGCTTAGAGCTCTAGAATCCACCCTAGAATAATGTACCGCTTAGAGCTCTAGAATCCACCCTAGAATACTGTACTGATTAGAATTCTAGAATCCACCGTACAATACTGTACAGATTAGAGCTCTAGAATCCACCCTAGAATACTGTACCGCTTAGAGCTCTAGAATCCACCCTAGAATACTGTACCGCTTAGAGCTCTAGAATCCACCCTACAATACTGTACAGATTAGAGTTCTAGAATCCACCCTAGAATACTGTACCGATTAGAGCTTTAGAATCTACTCTAGAATACTGTACCGCTTAGAGCTCTAGAATCCACCCTAGAATACTGTACCACTTAGAGCTCTAGAATCCACCCTAGAATACTGTACCGCTTAGAGCTCTAGAATCCACCCTAGAATAATGTACCACTTAGAGCTCTAGAATCCACCCTAGAATACTGTACGGATTAGAGCTTTAGAATCCACTCTAGAATACTGTACTGCTTAGAGCTCTAGAATCCACCCTAGAATACTGTACTGCTTAGAGCTATAGAATCCACCCTATAATACTGTACCGCTTAGAGCTCTAGAATCCACCCTAAAATACTGTACTGATTAGAATTCTAGAATCCACCGTACAATACTGTACAGATTAGAGCTCTAGAATCCACCCTAGAATACTGTACCGCTTAGAGCTCTAGAATCCACCCTACAATACTGTACAGATTAGAGCTCCAGAATCCACCCTAGAATACTGTACCGCTAAGAGCTCTAGAATCCACCGTACAATACTTTACAGATTAGAGCTCTAGAATCCACCCTAGAATATTGTACCAATTAGAGCTCTAATATCCACCCCAGAATCCTGTACTGGTTAGAGTGAAGAATGTATTGGACATGCATAAGTGGTAGTGGTGGGGGAATAAATCGATACAGTTGCATATCATGATATATATCGTATTGTATTGTTTTGACAAAATTGCCATATTATTTTACCGCTAGTTGGCTGTACCTGCACCAAAACACATTTTCCCCATTTGTTTTCAGCACTTTTATTTTCATGACTGATCAAAACGAGTTTTGTCATGACTCTCATGTTTCGCAGCAGGAGACGTATGGTGAGCAATATGTTTAGATCATCAAATTGCAATAAAATCACAATACATACAGAATCATGAGACTCACAATACATACAGAATCACAATACATATAGAATCATGAGTCACAATACTTATATAATCATGAGTCACAATACACATAGAATCAGGAGAATCACAATACAAATAGAATCATGAGAAAACAATATATATATATATATATATATATATATAGAGAGAGAATTATGAGTATTATGAGAATCACAGTATATATATATATATATATATATATACATACAGTGCCTTGTGAAAGTATTCGGCCCCCTTGAACTTTGCGACCTTTTGCCACATTTCAGGCTTCAAACATGAAGATATAAAACTGTATTTTTTTGTGAAGAACCAACAACAAGTGGGACACAATCATGAAGTGGAACAAGATTTATTGGATATTTCAAACTTTTTTAACAAATCAAAAACTGAAAAATTGGGCGTGCAAAATGATTCAGCCCCTTTACTTTCAGTGCAGCAAACTCTCTCCAGAAGTTCAGTGAGGATCTCTGAATGATCCAATGTTGACCTAAATGACTAATGATGATAAATACAATCCACCTGTGTGTAATCAAGTCTCCGTATAAATGCACCTGCACTGTGACAGTCTTAGAGGTCCGTTAAAAGCGCAGAGAGCATCATGAAGAACAAGGAACACACCAGGCAGGTCCGAGATACTGTTGTGAAGAAGTTTAAAGCCGGATTTGGATACAAAAAGATTTCCCAAGCTTTAAACATCCCAAGGAGCACTGTGCAAGCGATAATATTGAAATGGAAGGAGTATCAGACCACTGCAAATCTACCAAGACCTGGCCGTCCCTATAAACTTTCAGCTCATACAAGGAGAAGACTGATCAGAGATGCTGCCAAGAGGCCCATGATCACTCTGGATGAACTGCAGAGATCTACAGCTGAGGTGGGAGACTCTGTCCATAGGACAACAATCAGTCGTATATTGCACAAATCTGGCCTTTATGGAAGAGTGGCAAGAAGAAAGCCATTTCTTAAAGATATCCATAAAAAGTGTTGTTTAAAGTTTGCCACAAGCCACCTGGGAGACACACCAAACATGTGGAAGAAGGTGCTCTGGTCAGATGAAACCAAAATGGAACTTTTTGGCAACAATGCAAAACGTTATGTTTGGCGTAAAAGCAACACAACTCATCACCCTGAACACACCATCCCCACGGTCAAACATGGTGGTGACAGCATCATGGTTTGGGCCTGCTTTTCTTCAGCAGGGACAGGGAAGATGGTTAAAATTGATGGGAAGATGGATGGAGCCAAATACAGGACCATTCTGGAAGAAACCCTGATGGAGTCTGCAAAAGACCTGAGACTGGGACGGAGATTTGTCTTCCAACAAGACAATGATCCAAAACATAAAGCAAAATCTACAATGGAATGGTTCAAAAATAAACATATCCAGGTGTTAGAATGGCCAAGTCAAAGTCCAGACCTGAATCCAATCGAGAATCTGTGGAAAGAACTGAAAACTGCTGTTCACAAATGCTCTCCATCCAACCTCACTGAGCTCGAGCTGTTTTGCAAGGAGGAATGGGAAAAAATTTCAGTCTCTCGATGTGCAAAACTGATAGAGACATACCCCAAGCGACTTACAGCTGTAATCGCAGCAAAAGGTGGCGCTACAAAGTATTAACTTAAGGGGGCTGAATAATTTTGCACGCTCAATTTTTCAGTTTTTGATTTGTTAAAAAAGTTTGAAATATCCAATAAATGTCGTTCCACTTCATGATTGTGTCCCACTTGTTGTTGATTCTTCACAAAAAAATACAGTTCTATATCTTTATGTTTGAAGCCTGAAATGTGGCAAAAGGTCGCAAAGTTCAAGGGGGCCAAATACTTTCGCAAGGCACTGTATATATATATATAAAATTATGAGAATCACAAAATATATATATAGAATCATGAGAATCACAATACTTACAGTTGCAGTCAGAATTTTACATACACTTCGGTTGGAGACATTAAAACTAATTTTTCGACCACTCCACACATTTCTTGTTAACAAACTATAGTTTTTGCAAGTTGGTTAGGACATCTACTTTTTGCATGACACCAGTCATTTGTCCAACAATTGTTTACAGATAGATTATTTTACTTGTAATTCACTGTATCACAATTCCAGTGGGTCAGAAGTTTTTGGATGTATTTCAAGGGCTACCTTCAAACTCAGTGCCTCTTTGCTTGACATCATGGGAAAATCAAAAGAAATCAGCCAAGACCTCAGAAAAAAGTCTGCTTCATCATTGGGAGCAATATCCAAACACCTGAAGTTACCACGTTCATCTGTACAAACAATAGTACGCAAGTATAAACACCATGGGACCACGTAGCCGTCATACTGCTCAGGAAGGAGACACGTTCTGTCTCCTAGAGATGAATGTACTTTGGTGCAAAAAGTGCAAATCAATCCCAGAACAACAGCAAAGGACCTTGTGAAGATGCTGGAGGAAACAGGTACAAAAATAATAATATCCCCAGTAAAACAAGTCCTAAATTGACATCACCTGAAAGGCCGCTCAGCAATGAAGAAGCCACTGCTACAAAACCGCCATAAAAAGCCAGACTACGGTTTGCAACTGCACACGGAGACAAAGCTCATACATTTTGGAGAAATATCCTCTGGTCTGATGAAACAAAAATAGAACTGTTTGGCCTTAATGACCATCGTTATGTTTGGAGGGAAGGGGGGAGGCTTTCAAGCCGAAGAACATCATCCCAAACGTGAATCACGGGCAGCATCATGTTGTGGGTGTGCTTTGCTGCAGGAGGGACTGGAGCACTTCACAAAATATATGCCATCATGAGCCAGGAAAATTATGTGGATGCACTGAAGCAACATCTCAAGACATCAGTTAAAGCTTTTTCGCAAATGGGTCTTCCAAGTGGACAATGTCCCCAAGCATACTTCCAAAGTTGTGGCAAAATGGCTTAAGGACAACAAAGTCAAGGAATTGGAGTGGCCATCACAAAGCCCAGACCTCAATCTTATAGAAAATTTGTGTCAGAACTGAAAAAGTGCCAGCATGGAGGCCTACAAACCTGACTCAGTTCCTCTGTCAGGAGGAATGGGCCAAAATTAACCCAACTTATTGTGGGAACCTTGTGGAATGCTATCTGAAACGTTTGACCCAAGTTAAACAATGTAAAGGCAATGCTAACAAATACTAATTGAGTGAATTTAAACTTCTGACCCACTGGGAATGTGATGAAATAAATAAAAGCTGAAATAAATAATTCTCTCTACTATTATTATGACATTTCACATTCTTAAAAGTGGTGATCCTAACTGACCTAAAATAGGGAATTCTTACTGGGATTAAATGTCAGGAATTGTGAAAAACTCAGTTAACCTCTCTGATCTCCCAAACCCGGATCCGGTATCGTGACTACAGCCTCAAGCTCATTACCATAACGCAACGTTAACTATTCATGAAAATCGCAAATGAAATGAAATAAATATGCCATCTCTCAAGCTTAGCCTTTTGTAAACAACACTGTCATCTCAAATTTTCAAAATATGCTTCTCAACCATAGGAAAACAATAATTTGTGTAAAAGTAGCTAGCTAGCGTAGCATTTAGCGTTAGCATTAGCGTTAGCATCCAGCACGCAACATTTCAACAAAAACATAAAATCCTTAAAATAAAATAATTTACCTTTGAAGAACTTCGGATGTTTTCAATGAGGAGACTCAGACTCTCAGCAAACTTTTTTCCAAATTAACTCCATAATATCGACTGAAAACATGGCAAACGTGGTTTAGAATCAATCCTCAAGGTGTTTTTCACATATCTCTTTGATGATATATCGTTCGTGGAAGCATAGTTTCTCCTCTCAATCAAATGGAAAAAAACTTGCAGCTGGCTTTGCGCACCTATTTCGACCCAGGACACCAGGCGGACACTTGGAAAATGTAGTCTCTTATGGTCAATCTTCCAATGATATGCTTACAAATGCGTCACAATGCTGCCGACATCTTGGGGAAACGGCAGAAGGTCTAAGCTTATTCCTGTCGCATTCACAGCCATATAAGGAGACATTAGAAAACAGAGCTTCAGAAATTCTGCTCATTTCCTGTTTGACGTTTCATCTTGGTTTCGCCTGTAGAATGAGTTCTGGGGCACTTGAGTGTTTTCTTTCAAAAACTGTCAAGAATATGCATAGTCGAGCATCTTTTCGTGACAAAATATCGCGCTTAAAACGGGAACGTTTTTTATCCAAAAACGAAATAGCGCCCCTAGAGATCCAACAGGTTAAAATGTGTTTGGCTAATGTGTATGTAAACTTCTGACTTCAACTGTATAGAATCAAGAGAATCACAATATATACAGAATCATGAGAATCACAATATATACAGAATCATGAGAATCACAATATATATATAGAATCATGAGAATCACAATATATATAGAATCATGAGAATCACAATATATATATAGAATCATTAGAATCACAATATATACAGAATCATGAGAATCACAATATATATAGAGAATCATTAGAATCACAATATATACAGAATCATGAGAATCACAATACACAAAGAGTCATGAGAGTCACAATACATATAGAATTATGAGAATCACAATAAAAATGTAGAATCATGAGAATCACAATACATATAGAATCACAATACTTATAGAATCATGAGAATCACAATACATATAGAATCACAATACTTATAGAATCATGAGAATCACAATATATATTTAGAATCATGAGAATCACAATGTGTATATATAGAATCATGAGAATCTCAATGCATATCGTATCGGCACCTAAGTATCATCATAATATTGTATCTTGAGGTCCCTGGCAATTCACAGCCTAAATATGTGTTACTATATGCTAGTATAGATATTGTAACATAGCCTATGTTATTATAAATCCAGAAAAAGTGGGAGTTTATAGATTTGTATTTAATGATCTAATTACTCCCAACATGTGCGTTTAGGATGTGCTATGTGTGTATAGATTGTGTATACAGTATAAGTCCTGCCCACACAAGCTTCTGTGAACCATAGACTGTTTTCTCAGTCAAACAGACTGAGAGTATGAAAGCCAGCTGGCAGTAAGGAAGTCAGACAGGCAGTCAGGTGGTTTTAGGCCCCCCAGGTGAAAGGTTATACCAGAGATCTAAGAGGTAACCTGCCAGGTGAGAGCTGCCCTGTGAGCCAGGTGTGGCTGCAGCAGATCACAGTCCCAGTGGGGGAAAGGCTTTTCAAAGGGGCCTGTCTCTGTCTCTGGCTCGCTCTGGCTTTCTGAGTCTCTCTGCTAGTGTCTGTGTTCCCGAATGGCACCCCATTCCCTTTATAGTGCACTACTTTTGACCAGGGCACATTTACAAGTTATGCACTACATAGAGAATATGATGCCATTTGGGAAACACCCAATGTCTCTGGGTCTTCCTTTGGCCTCCACACTTCAAACACACCAGAGCCTTTGTTTCTGGGGTGAACGGCATAAATCTGCTACCTGAAAGAGAAGCTGTGGCCCGGACTAATCCTCCTGGAACACGCTGGGTAGAGAGGAGAGTAGAAGAGAGTAAAGGAGAGGAGGGGAGAGAGAGGAAAGGTGGAAGGCAGGGGAGCAGAGGAGATGGAAAAAAAAGTTGGTAGAGAAGGGAATAGAGGTGGAAGGTAGGGGAGAGAGGAGAAGAGAGGAAGACTGGAGAGAGGAGAGGAAGGCAGGGCAGGGCGGAGAGGAAGGCAGGGCAGGGTGGAGAGAGGAGAGGAAGACGGGAGAGAGGAGAGGAAGGCAGGACGGAGAGGAGAGGAAGGCAGGACGGAGAGGAGAGGAAGGCAGGACGGAGAGGAGAGGAGAGGAGAGGAAGGCAGGGGAGAGAGGAGAGGAAGGCAGGGGAGAGAGGAGAGGAAGGCAGGGGAGAGAGGAGAGGAAGGCAGGGGAGAGAGGAGAGGAAGACAGGGGAGAGAGGAGAGGAGAGGAAGGAAGGGGAGAGAGGAGAGGAGAGGAAGGCAGGGAAGAGAGGAAAGGAGAGGAAGGCAGGGAAGAGAGGAGAGGAGAGGAAGGCAGGGCAGAGAGGAGAGGAGAGGAAGGCAGGGAAGAGAGGAGAGGAAGGCAGGGGAGAGGAGAGGAAGACAGAGGGGAGAGAGAGGAGAGGAGGGAAAGATGGGGGAGAGAGAGGAGAGGAGGGAAAGATGGGGGAGAGAGGAGGGGAAGACAGAGGAGAGGAAGACAGAGGGGAGAGAGAGGAGGGGAAGACAGGGGAGAGAGAGGAGAGGAAGACAGAGGGGAGAGAGAGGAGAGGAGGGAAAGATGGGGGAGAGAGGAGGGGAAGACAGGGGAGAGAGAGGAGAGGAGGGAAAGATGGGGGAGAGAGGAGGGGAAGACAGGGGAGAGAGAGGAGAGCAGGGGATTGAAAGGCAAGGGGGTCTAAACCTACTTTACCAAACCATAGTGTGTGGAGCATATAATTCCATAGCAGAGCCTGCGGAGACTTCTCTTAGCAACAGGAGTGACAGTAGAGTCCAGGTCAGTGTGAACATGTTTCATATTGAGATAGAGACAGTAGAGTCCAGATCAGTGTGAACATGTTTCATATTGAGATAGAGACAGTAGAGTCCAGGTCAGTGTGAACATGTTCATATTGAGATAGAGACAGTAGAGTCCAGGTCGGTGTGAACATGTTTCATATTGAGATAGAGAGAGTAGAGTCCAGGTCTGTGTTAACATGTTTCATATTGAGATAGAGACAGTAGAGTCCAGGTCTGTGTGAACATGTTTCATATTGAGATACTCATACTAACGTCATTATAGTGTTGGGGGGGAAAAAAACTGTAGGATAAGATTAACCAATAAATTCACCACTACCGAGGCAAATCTGCAAACCGATGTCAAAGACAAACATATACTCAACCGGATAATTCACACAACATTTGTTGTTTTTGTTTTAATACTAATCCTTTGGTAGCTTGACAATAAACCAGAGACGCTTTTACACAATGGAACATTTTATAAAATGTTCCCGCTGCCAAGCAGTGGCAGAATAAAGACGAATGACATGTTCTGTCTGATTTGTTCCAGTCAGGTGGCTGGATGAATAATCCCGAACACAACAAAGGAGAGAAACTCTCCAAGGGCTCTTAATGCCTCATTAATATTTTGAATTATTAAATCCAATTATTATGAGAAAAGCTCTTGACCTATTTTCTCCATCGATTCTAAAACCCTCCATTCTATCATATAAACCCTTCATTCTATCATATAAACCCTCCATTCTATCATAACCCATCACATCAGATATAAACCCTTCACTCTATCATATAAACCCTCCATTCTATCATAATAACCCTCCATTCTATCATAACCCATCACATCAGATATAAACCCTTCATTATATCATATAAACCCTACAATCTATCATAACCCATCACATCACATCAGATATAAACCCTTCATTATATCATATAAACCCTCCATTCTATCATAACACATCACATCACATCAGATATAAACCCTCCATTCTATCATAACCCACCACATCAGATATAAACCCTCCATTCTATCTTAACCCACCACATCACATCAGATATAAACCCTCCATTCTATCTTAACCCACCACATCAGATATAAACCCTCCATTCTATCATATAAACCATAAACCCTCCATTCTATCATATAAACCCTCCATTCTATCATAACCCATCACATCAGATATAAACCCTTCACTCTATCATATAAACCCTCCATTCTATCATAATAACCCTCCATTCTATCATAACCCATCACATCAGATATAAACCCTTCATTATATCATATAAACCCTACAATCTATCATAACCCATCACATCACATCAGATATAAACCCTTCATTATATCATATAAACCCTCCATTCTATCATAACACATCACATCACATCAGATATAAACCCTCCATTCTATCATAACCCACCACATCAGATATAAACCCTCCATTCTATCTTAACCCACCACATCACATCAGATATAAACCCTCCATTCTATCTTAACCCACCACATCAGATATAAACCCTCCATTCTATCATATAAACCATAAACCCTCCATTCTATCATATAAACCCTCCATTCTATCATATAAACCCTCCATTCTATCATAACACATCACATCACATCAGATATAAACCCTCCATTCTATCATAACCCATCACATCAGATATAAACCCTCCATTATATCATATAAACCCTCCATTCTATCATAACCCATCACATCAGATATAAACCCTCCATTATATCATAACCCATCACATCACATCAGATATAAACCCTCCATTTTATCATATAAACCCTCCATTCTATCTTAACCCACCACATCAGATATAAACCCTCCATTCTATCTTAACCCAACACATCACATCAGATATAAACCCTCCATTCTATCATAACCCATCACATCACATCAGATATAAACCCTCCATTATATCATAACCCATCACATCACATCAGATATAAATCCTCCATTCTATCATTAAAACCCTCTATTCTATCTTAACCCAACACATCAGATATAAACCCTCCATTCTATCTTAACCCATCACATCAGATATAAACCCTCCATTCTATCTTAACCCAACACATCAGATATAAACCCTCCATTCTATCTTAACCCATCACATCAGATATAAACCCTCTATTCTATCATAACCCACCACATCAGATATAAACCCTCCATTCTATCTTAACCCATCACATCAGATATAAACCCTCCATTCTATCTTAACCCACCACATCAGATATAGAACCTCCGTTATATCATAACCCATCACATCACATCAGATATAAACCCTCCATTCTATCTTAACCCACCACATCAGATATAAACCCTCCATTCTATCATAACCCATCACATCAGATATAAACCCTCCATTCTATCATAACCCGACACATCTTATATAAACCCTCCATTCTATCATATAAACCCTCCATTCTATCATAACCCACCACATCAGATACAAACCCTCCATTATATCATATAAACCCTCCATTCTATCATAACCCATCACATCAGATATAAACCCTCCATTCTATCATATAAACCCTCCATTCTATCTTAACCCAACACATCAGATATAAACCCTCAATTCTATCTTAACCCATCACATCAGATATAAACCCTCCATTCTATCTTAACCCACCACATCAGATATAAACCCTCCATTCTATCTTAACCCATCACATCAGATATAAACCCTCCATTCTATCATAACCCAACACATCACATCAGATATAAAACCTCCATTCTATCTCAACCCAACACATCAGATCAGATATAAACCCTCCATTCTATCATAACCCATCACATCAGATATAAACCCTCCATTCTATCTTAACCCAACACATCAGATCAGATATAAACCCTCCATTCTATCTTAACCCATCACATCAGATATAAACCCTCCATTCTATCTTAACCCAACACATCAGATATAGACCCTCCGTTATATCATATCACATCACATCAGATATAAACCCTCCATTATATGACATCACATCAGATATAAACCCTCCATTCTATCATAACCCATCACATCAGATATATACCCTTTATTCTATCATAACCCATCACATCAGATATAAACCCTCCATTCTATCATAACCCATCACATCAGATATAAACCCTCCATTATATCTTAACCCAACACATCAGATATAAACCCTCCATTCTATCATAACCCATCACATCAGATATAAACCCTCCATTCTATCTTAACCCATCACATCAGATATAAACCCTCCATTCTATCATAACCCATCACATCACATCAGATATAAACCCTCCATTCTATCATAACCCATCACATCACATCAGATATAAACCCTCCATTCTATCATAACCAACCACATCAGATATAAACCCTCCATTCTATCATAACCCATCACATCAGATATAAACCCTCCATTCTATCATAACGTATCACATCACATCAGATATAAACCCTCCATTCTATCATAACCCATCACATCAGATATAAACCCTCCATTATATCATAACCATCACATCACATCAGATATAAACCCTCCATTCTATCATATAAACCCTCCATTCTATCATATAAACCCTCCATTCTATCATAACCCATCACATCAGATATAAACCCTCCATTCTATCATAACCCATCACATCAGATATAAACCCTCCATTCTATCATAACCCATCACATCACATCAGATAAAAACCCTCCATTATATCATAACCCATCACATCATATATAAACCCTCCATTCTATCATAACCCATCACATCACATCAGATATAAACCCTCCATTATATGACATCACATCAGATATAAACCCTCCATTCTATCATAACCAATCACATCAGATATATACCCTTTATTCTATCATAACCCATCACATCAGATATAGACCCTCCGTTATATCATAACCCATCACAACACATCAGATATAAACCCTCCATTATATGACATCACATCAGATATAAACCCTCCATTCTATCATAACCCATCACATGAGATATATACCCTTTATTCTATCATAACCCATCACATCAGATATAAACCCTCCATTCTATCATAACCCATCACATCAGATATAAACCCTCCATTATATCTTAACCCAACACATCAGATATAAACCCTCCATTCTATCATAACCCATCACATCAGATATAAACCCTCCATTCTATCTTAACCCATCACATCAGATATAAACCCTCCATTCTATCATAACCCATCACATCACATCAGATATAAACCCTCCATTCTATCATAACCCATCACATCACATTAGATATAAACCCTCCATTCTATCATAACCAACCACATCAGATATAAACCCTCCATTCTATCATAACCCATCACATCAGATATAAACCCTCCATTCTATCATAACCTATCACATCACATCAGATATAAACCCTCCATTCTATCATAACCCATCACATCAGATATAAACCCTCCATTATATCATAACCATCACATCACATCAGATATAAACCCTCCATACTATCATATCCCATCACAACACATCAGATATAAACCCTCCATTCTATCATATAAAACCTCCATTCTATCATAACCCATCACATAAGATATAAACCCTCCATTCTATCATAACCCATCACATCACATCAGATATAAACCCTCCATTCTATCATAACCCATCACATCAGATATAGACCCTCCGTTATATCATAACCCATCACATCAGATATAAACCCTCCATTCTATCATAACCCATCACATCACATCAGATATAAACCCTCCATTATATGACATCACATCATATATAAACCCTCCATTCTATCATAACCCATCACATCAGATATAAACCCTCCATTCTATCATAACCCATCACATCAGATAGAAACCCTCCATTCTATCATAACCCATCACATCAGATATAAACCCTCCATTATATCTTAACCCAACACATCAGATATAAACCCTCCATTCTATCATAACCCATCACATCAGATATAAACCCTCCATTCTATCTTAACCCATCACATCAGAAATAAACCCTCCATTCTATCATAACCCATCACATCACATCAGATATAAACCCTCCATTCTATCATAACCCATCACATAACATCAGATATAAACCCTCCATTCTATCATAACCAACCACATCAGATATAAACCCTCCATTCTATCATAACCCATCACATCAGATATAAACCCTCCATTCTATCATAACCCATCACATCACATCAGATATAAACCCTCCATTCTATCATAACCCATCACATCACATCAGATAAAAACCCTCCGTTATATCATAACCCATCACATCAGATATAAACCCTCCATTCTATCATAACCCATCACATCACATCAGATATAAACCCTCCATTATATGACATCACATCATATATAAACCCTCCATTCTATCATAACCCATCACATCAGATATAAACCCTCCATTCTATCATAACCCATCACATCAGATAGAAACCCTCCATTCTATCATAACCCATCACATCAGATATAAACCCTCCATTATATCTTAACCCAACACATCAGATATAAACCCTCCATTCTATCATAACCCATCACATCAGATATAAACCCTCCATTCTATCTTAACCCATCACATCAGAAATAAACCCTCCATTCTATCATAACCCATCACATCAGATATAAACCCTCCATTCTATCATAACCCATCACATCACATCAGATATAAACCCTCCATTCTATCATAACCAACCACATCAGATATAAACCCTCCATTCTATCATAACCCATCACATCAGATATAAACCCTCCATTCTATCATAACCTATCACATCACATCAGATATAAACCCTCCATTCTATCATAACCAACCACATCAGATATAAACCCTCCATTCTATCATAACCCATCACATCAGATATAAACCCTCCATTATATCATAACCCATCACATCACATCAGATATAAACCCTCCATTCTATCATATAAACCCTGCATTCTATCATATAAACCCTCCATTCTATCATAACCCATCACATCACATCAGATATAAACCCTCCATACTATCATAACCCATCACAACACATCAGATATAAACCCTCCATTCTATCATATAAACCCTCCATTCTATCATAACCCATCACATCATATATAAACCCTCCATTCTATCATAACCCATCACATCAGATATAGACCCTCCGTTATATCATAACCCATCACATCACATCAGATATAAACCCTCCATTCTATCTTAACCCATCACATCAGATATAAACCCTCCATTCTATCTTAACCCACCACATCAGATATAAACCCTCCATTCTATCTTAACCCTCCACATCAGATATAAAAACTCCATTCTATCTCAACCCATCACATCAGATATAAACCCTCCATTCTATCTTAACCCACCACATCAGATATAAACCCTCCATTCTATCTTAACCCATCACATCAGATATAAACCCTCCATTCTATCTTAACCCAACACATCAGATCAGATATAAACCCTCCATTCTATCTTAACCCATCACATCAGATATAAACCCTCCATTCTATCTTAACCCAACACATCAGATATAGACCCTCCGTTATATCATAACCCATCACATCACATCAGATATAAACCCTCCATTATATGACATCACATCAGATATAAACCCTCCATTCTATCATAACCCATCACATCAGATATATACCCTTTATTCTATCATAACCCATCACATCAGATATAAACCCTCCATTCTATCATAACCCATCACATCAGATATAAACCCTCCATTATATCTTAACCCAACACATCAGATATAAACCCTCCATTCTATCATAACCCATCACATCAGATATAAACCCTCCATTCTATCTTAACCCATCACATCAGATATAAACCCTCCATTCTATCATAACCCATCACATCACATCAGATATAAACCCTCCATTCTATCATAACCCATCACATCACATCAGATATAAACCCTCCATTCTATCATAACCAACCACATCAGATATAAACCCTCCATTCTATCATAACCCATCACATCAGATATAAACCCTCCATTCTATCATAACGTATCACATCACATCAGATATAAACCCTCCATTCTATCATAACCCATCACATCAGATATAAACCCTCCATTATATCATAACCATCACATCACATCAGATATAAACCCTCCATTCTATCATATAAACCCTCCATTCTATCATATAAACCCTCCATTCTATCATAACCCATCACATCAGATATAAACCCTCCATTCTATCATAACCCATCACATCAGATATAAACCCTCCATTCTATCATAACCCATCACATCACATCAGATAAAAACCCTCCATTATATCATAACCCATCACATCATATATAAACCCTCCATTCTATCATAACCCATCACATCACATCAGATATAAACCCTCCATTCTATCATAACCAATCACATCAGATATATACCCTTTATTCTATCATAACCCATCACATCAGATATAGACCCTCCGTTATATCATAACCCATCACAACACATCAGATATAAACCCTCCATTATATGACATCACATCAGATATAAACCCTCCATTCTATCATAACCCATCACATGAGATATATACCCTTTATTCTATCATAACCCATCACATCAGATATAAACCCTCCATTCTATCATAACCCATCACATCAGATATAAACCCTCCATTATATCTTAACCCAACACATCAGATATAAACCCTCCATTCTATCATAACCCATCACATCAGATATAAACCCTCCATTCTATCTTAACCCATCACATCAGATATAAACCCTCCATTCTATCATAACCCATCACATCACATCAGATATAAACCCTCCATTCTATCATAACCCATCACATCACATTAGATATAAACCCTCCATTCTATCATAACCAACCACATCAGATATAAACCCTCCATTCTATCATAACCCATCACATCAGATATAAACCCTCCATTCTATCATAACCTATCACATCACATCAGATATAAACCCTCCATTCTATCATAACCCATCACATCAGATATAAACCCTCCATTATATCATAACCATCACATCACATCAGATATAAACCCTCCATACTATCATAACCCATCACAACACATCAGATATAAACCCTCCATTCTATCATATAAAACCTCCATTCTATCATAACCCATCACATAAGATATAAACCCTCCATTCTATCATAACCCATCACATCACATCAGATATAAACCCTCCATTCTATCATAACCCATCACATCAGATATAGACCCTCCGTTATATCATAACCCATCACATCAGATATAAACCCTCCATTCTATCATAACCCATCACATCACATCAGATATAAACCCTCCATTATATGACATCACATCATATATAAACCCTCCATTCTATCATAACCCATCACATCAGATATAAACCCTCCATTCTATCATAACCCATCACATCAGATAGAAACCCTCCATTCTATCATAACCCATCACATCAGATATAAACCCTCCATTATATCTTAACCCAACACATCAGATATAAACCCTCCATTCTATCATAACCCATCACATCAGATATAAACCCTCCATTCTATCTTAACCCATCACATCAGAAATAAACCCTCCATTCTATCATAACCCATCACATCACATCAGATATAAACCCTCCATTCTATCATAACCCATCATATAACATCAGATATAAACCCTCCATTCTATCATAACCAACCACATCAGATATAAACCCTCCATTCTATCATAACCCATCACATCAGATATAAACCCTCCATTCTATCATAACCCATCACATCACATCAGATATAAACCCTCCATTCTATCATAACCCATCACATCACATCAGATAAAAACCCTCCGTTATATCATAACCCATCACATCAGATATAAACCCTCCATTCTATCATAACCCATCACATCACATCAGATATAAACCCTCCATTATATGACATCACATCATATATAAACCCTCCATTCTATCATAACCCATCACATCAGATATAAACCCTCCATTCTATCATAACCCATCACATCAGATAGAAACCCTCCATTCTATCATAACCCATCACATCAGATATAAACCCTCCATTATATCTTAACCCAACACATCAGATATAAACCCTCCATTCTATCATAACCCATCACATCAGATATAAACCCTCCATTCTATCTTAACCCATCACATCAGAAATAAACCCTCCATTCTATCATAACCCATCACATCAGATATAAACCCTCCATTCTATCATAACCCATCACATCACATCAGATATAAACCCTCCATTCTATCATAACCAACCACATCAGATATAAACCCTCCATTCTATCATAACCCATCACATCAGATATAAACCCTCCATTCTATCATAACCTATCACATCACATCAGATATAAACCCTCCATTCTATCATAACCAACCACATCAGATATAAACCCTCCATTCTATCATAACCCATCACATCAGATATAAACCCTCCATTATATCATAACCCATCACATCACATCAGATATAAACCCTCCATTCTATCATATAAACCCTGCATTCTATCATATAAACCCTCCATTCTATCATAACCCATCACATCACATCAGATATAAACCCTCCATACTATCATAACCCATCACAACACATCAGATATAAACCCTCCATTCTATCATATAAACCCTCCATTCTATCATAACCCATCACATCATATATAAACCCTCCATTCTATCATAACCCATCACATCAGATATAGACCCTCCGTTATATCATAACCCATCACATCACATCAGATATAAACCCTCCATTCTATCTTAACCCATCACATCAGATATAAACCCTCCATTCTATCTTAACCCACCACATCAGATATAAACCCTCCATTCTATCTTAACCCTCCACATCAGATATAAAAACTCCATTCTATCTTAACCCATCACATCAGATATAAACCCTCCATTCTATCTTAACCCACCACATCAGATATAAACCCTCCATTCTATCTTAACCCATTACATCAGATATAAACCCTACATTCTATCTTAACCCACCACATCAGATATAAACCCTCCATTCTATCTTAACCCATCACATCAGATATAAACCCTCCATTCTATCATAACCCAACACATCAGATATAAACCCTTCATTCTATCATATAAACCCTCCATACTATCATAAAAACCCTCCATTCTATCATATAAACCCTTCATTCTATCATAACCCATCACATCAGATATAAACCCTCC
The DNA here is from genome assembly GCF_013265735.2 of Oncorhynchus mykiss. NCBI lineage: Eukaryota > Metazoa > Chordata > Actinopteri > Salmoniformes > Salmonidae > Oncorhynchus > Oncorhynchus mykiss. The sequence continues at coordinate 38,891,078 of NC_048592.1, forward strand.
ATACTATCATATAAACCCTCCATTCTATCATATAAACCCTTCATTCTATCATAACCCAACACATTACGTCAGCTAATACATCTCTGTTCTATAATTTGAACACGAGGGCTGCCTAGCCTTCTATTGTCTCTCTTGTTTTGGGGACTGAGGTTTTCTCCTAAGAATGAATCCACCAGCAGTCTAGCGTAGGTATTATAGGTACTATACTCTCTACTACTCTACACTCTCTTATTCTCCACTATAACGCACTGTACTATACTGTACTTTAATCTACTGTACTCTACTGTACTATACTGTCCTGTAACCTACTGTGCTATACTGTACCGTACTCTACTGTACTGTACTGTACTGTATTCTACTATACTATACTGTACTATATTATACTACGCTGAACTGTACTATACTCTACTATACTATACTGTGCTGTACTGTTCTTTAGTGTACTGTACTGTACTATACTCTACTATATTATACTGTACTATACTATACTGGGCTGTGCTATACTCTACTGTGCTATATTATTCTGTACTATACTGTACTATATTATACTATACTGTACTATATTATACTATTCTGTACTGTACTGTACTGTATTATATAGTATTGTACTCTGTTATAATATACTGTACTGTACTATATTATACTATATTATACTATATTGTACCATACTGTACTATACTACATTGTACTATATTATACTGTACTATACTATACTGTACTATACTGTGCTATATTATACTGTACTATTCTATACTGTACTGTACTATATTATACTATACTGTACTATACTGTACTATACTATATTGTACCATATTATACTGTACTGTACTATACTATACTGGACTGTACTATACTATACTGTACTATACAATACTAGACTATTGTACTATACTGTACTATACTGTACTGTCCTGTGCTATACTGTACTATATTATACTATGTTATACTATACTGTACTGCACTATACTGTACTATACTATACCGTATTGTATTATATTATACTATACTGTACTATGCTGTGCTATACTGTACTATACTGTACTGTCCTGTTCTGTACTATACTATACTATATTGCACTATATTATACTGCACTGTACTATACTATCCTGGACTGTACTATACTATACTGTGCTATATTATTCTGTACTACACTGTACTATACAATACTATACTGTATTGTACTATACTGTACTATACTATACTGTATTGTACTATATTGTACTATACTGTACTGTCCTGTACTATACTGTACTATATTATACTGTACTGCACTATACCATACTGTACTATACTATACTATACTATACTGTATTGTATTATATTATACTATATTATACTATACTATACTGTACTATATTATAATGTACTGTACTATACTATATTATACTATGCTGTACTGTATTATACTATACTGTACTATATTATATTGTATTGTACTATATTATACTATACTGTACTGTACTATTTACAAGCGAATGAGTGAATGTGTTAGAAATCTCCACAGCTGTCTGACTGCTGTTTCCAAAATATTATACTATACTATACTATACCGTACTCTACTGTACTAAATCTCCACAGCTGTTTGACTGCTGTTTCCAAAATATTATACTATACTGTACTATACCGTACTCTACTGTACTAAATCTCCACAGCTGTTTGACTGCTGTTTCCAAAATATTATACTATACTATACTGTACTATACCGTACTCTACTGTACTAAATCTCCACAGCTGTTTGACTGCTGTTTCCAAAATATTATACTATACTATACTGTACTATACCGTACTCTACTGTACTAAATCTCCACAGCTGTCTGACTGCTGTTTCCAAAATATTATACTATACTATACTGTACTATACCGTACTCTACTGTACTAAATCTCCACAGCTGTTTGACTGCTGTTTCCAAAATATTATACTATACTATACTGTACTATACCGTACTCTACTGTACTAAATCTCCACAGCTGTTTGACTGCTGTTTCCAAAATATTATACTATACTATACTGTACTATACCGTACTCTACTGTACTAAATCTCCACAGCTGTTTGACTCCTGTTTCCAAAATATTATACTATACTATACTGTACTATACCGTACTCTACTGTACTAAATCTCCACAGCTGTTTGACTCCTGTTTCCAAAATATTATACTATACTATACTGTACTATACCGTACTCTACTGTACTAAATCTCCACAGCTGTTTGACTCCTGTTTCCAAAATATTATACTATACTATACTGTACTATACCGTACTCTACTGTACTAAATCACCACAGCTGTCTGACTGCTGTTTCCAAAACGGCTCTGAATGTGTTCTTACATGAGGGTTGCGGTCCAAACACGTAAAAGACCCTCGTCCATTTACCCTCGCCTTCTGGGGGAATTCCCGTCGCCACCTTGGAAAGTGGTCCAAATGATTAGCCAAGCAAGGGAAGATTGGAACGTAAACCCCTCGGCCCTTGTTTTTAGTCGGCTTTGTGAGTGCACAATTATGTTCAGTCCAGGCCTGAAACTCCCCACAATTCAATTCGAAACGATTTTACATCCGCTAAGAAAAGTCAGAGAGAACTTAAAAACGACATAAATAGAGGAGTCAACATACTTGCATTGGTTTTTACTTACACTTGTAACTTATAAATTGTGCTACCAATGCACATGACGGCACAAACACGTCTCGTAAAAAATAAAATGTTTTTCTCTTTTGGAAATTGCAGAAATAAAACAGTTTCCTTCTTCAGAAGTTCCAGTTCGGCAGGCTAACGTTAGTTCGCTAATTAATTTACTAGCTATCGTACAGTAGGCAGGCTAACGTTAGTTCGCTAATTCATTTACTAGCTATCATACAGTAGGCAGGCTAACGTTAGTTCGCTAATTAATTTACTAGCTATCATACAGTAGGCAGGCTAACGTTAGTTCGCTAATTAATTTACTAGCTATCATACAGTAGGCAGGCTAACGTTAGTTCGCTAATTAATTTACTAGCTATCATACAGTAGGCAGGCTAACGTTAGTTCGCTAATTAATTTACTAGCTATCATACAGTAGGCAGGCTAACGTTAGTTAGCTAATTAATTTACTAGCTATCATACAGTAGGCAGGCTAACGTTAGTTCGCTAATTAATTTACTAGCTATCATACAGTAGGCAGGCTAACGTTAGTTCGCTAATTAATTTACTAGCTATCATACAGTAGGCAGGCTAACGTTAGTTCGCTAATTAATTTACTAGCTATCATACAGTAGGCAGGCTAACGTTAGTTCGCTAATTAATTGAATAGCTATCATACAGTAGGCAGGCTAACGTTAGTTCGCTAATTAATTTACTAGCTATCATACAGTAGGCAGGCTAACGTTAGTTAGCTAATGAATTTGATAGCTATCGTTCAGTAGACGTATATTAACCTTTCTGATCTCCCCATCCCGGATCCGGGTTCGTGAATACAGACTCAAGCTCATTACCATAACGCAACGTTAACTATTCATGAAAATCGCAAATGAAATGAAATAAATATGCTAGCTCTCAAGCTTAGCCTTTTGTTAACAACACTGTCATCTCAGATTTTCAAAATATGCTTCTCAACCATTGCAAAACAAGCATTTGTGTAACAGTATTGATGGCTAACGTAGCATTTAGCATTAACATTCAGCTGGCAACATTTACACAAAAAAACAGAAAAGCATTCAAAAAAATCATTTACCTTTGAAGAACTTCAGATGTTTTCAATGAGGAGACTCTCAGATAGCAAATGTTCAGTTTTTCCTGAAAGATTATTTGTTTAGGACAAATCGCTCCGTTTTCTGCGTCACGTTTAGCTATGAAAAAAACCCTGTATCCAGGATTGTGTAAATCTATCAGCAAGCTCATTAGCATAACACAACGTTAACTATTTATGAAAATCGCAAATGAAATGAAATAAATATGCCATCTCTCAAGCTTAGCCTTTTGTAAACAACACTGTCATCTCAGATTTTCAAAATATGCTTCTCAACCATAGGAAAACAATAATTTGTGTAAAAGTAGCTAGCTAGAGTTAGCATTTCGCGTTAGCATTTAGCGTTAGCATTAGCGTTAGCATCCAGCACGCAACATTAACAAAAACATAAAAGCCTTCAAATAAAATCATTTACCTTTGAAGAACTTCTGATGTTTTCAATGAGGATACTCTCAGTTAGATAGCAGATGCTCAGTTTTTCCAAAAAGATTCCTTGTGTATTAGAAATAGCTCCGTTTTATACATCACATTTGGCCACCAAAAAAAATCCATAAATTCAGTCCTCAAAACGCAAACTTTTTTCCAAATTAACTCCATAATATCGACTGAAAACATGGCAAACGTTGTTTAGAATCAATCATCAAGGTGTTTTTCACATATCTCTTCATTGATACATCGTTCTTGGACACATGCTTTCTCCCCTGAATCAAATGGTAAAGTAGAAGCAGCTGGCAATTGCGCACCGAATTCGACGCAGGACACCAGGCGGACACTTGGGAAATGTAGTCTCTTATGGTCAATCTTCCAATGATATGCCTACAAATACGTCACAATGCTGCTAAGACCTTGGGCGAACGACAGAAAGTGTAGGCTCATTCGTTGCGCAATCACAGCCATATAAGGAGAGAATGGAAAACAGAGCTTCAGAAATTCTGCTAATTCCTGGGTGATGCATCATCTTGGTTTCGCCTGTAGAATTAGTTCTGGGGCACTTACAGACAAAATCTTTGCAGATTCTGAAACTTCAGAGTGTTTTCTTTCCAAAACTGTCAAGAATATGCATAGTCGAGCATCTTTTCGTGATAAAATATCGCGCTTAAAACGGGAACGTTTTTTATCCAAAAATGAAATAGCGCCCCTAGAGCTCTAAGAGGTTAATAATTATATATTTAAAATAAGTAGGCATACTCTCATAATTGACTGTAGCGCATATAAAGCAACCACAAACTACCGGTGGCTGAAAACACAATCATCGCGGGAAGAACCAGTGATGAATTTCCGGGCCAAGGGATTGTCCATTTAAAAATCACTCCTTCCTCCCTCGCCCCCTTGCCCTTTAAGTGTATACTCGTCAGCCATCATGACACGTCATCAGAAGTGTCCACTTCATTTGAGGACTGAGGAGACAGGGTGTGTCTTTTTAAAGTGTTTTTGACCACAGTCGAGGACTTTGAACATTCACGGCGACTGGGAAAAAGGCCATTGCAGGCATTGATGTCCCCACAGCTTGTCACATTAACTTCTGAGTGATAAGAAGCAGGAGCACCACCGCCCAATCAGCCTACACCACTGTGCGCACACCCGTTGTTACTATGACAACTAGTGTAGTCATATCAGCAAATGACTGCTGTCTGAACACTCACATCTGATTGGGTCTCCAGTAATTTGCTGTTTGAACAGTCAGTATTCCAAAACTGATTTTAAATACAACATTTATTTGAGCATTAAGACCTGCGGTGTGAACAAGGCTTTTCTGCTCTGAACCGCTGCTTTAAGACCTGCAGTGTGAACAAGGCTTTACTGCTCTGAACCGCTGCTTTAAGACCTGCAGTGTGAACAAGGCTTTACTGCTCTGAATTGTAAAACATGTTTTATGTAGCTATGTAGTTTACATGGAATATGTACTTTGCAGGCTATGTTCCTTGAGAATATATGACTATTTGTTTTTTAAATCTTGTACTACCACTTTAGAGAAGAGGGCGAGGGAGAGGGGAAGAGGGAGAGGGGAAGAGGGAGAGGATAAGAGGGAGGGGATAAGAGGGAGAGGGGGAGAGGGGAAGAGGGAAAGGAGAGGAGAAGAGGGAGAAGGGAAGAGGGAGAGGGGAAGAGGGAGAGGATAAGAGGGAGAGGGGGAGAGGGGAAGAGGGAGAGGGAGTGGGGGAGAGGAGGAGAGGGGAAGAGGGAGAGGATAAGAGGGAGAGGATAAGAGGGAGAGGATAAGAGGGAGAGGGGAAGAGGGAGAGGATAAGAGGGAGAGGGGGAGAGGGGAAGAGGGAGAGGGAGAGGGGAAGAGGGAGAGGAGGAGAGGGAAAGAGGGAGAGGGGAAGAGGGAGAGGATAAGAGGGAGAGGATAAGAGGGAGAGGGGGAGAGGGGGAGAGGGGAAGAGGGAGAGGAGGAGAGGGGAAGAGGGAGAGGATAAGAGGGAGAGGGGAAGAGGGAGAGGGGGAGAGGGGAAGAGGGAGAGGAGGAGAGGGGAAGAGGGAGAGGGGAAGAGGGAGAGGGGAAGAGGGAGAGGATAAGAGGGAGGGGAGAGGGGGAGAGGGGAAGAGGGAAAGGAGAGGAGAAGAGGGAGAGGATAAGAGGGAGAGGGGAAGAGGGAGAGGGAGAGGGGAAGAGGGAGAGGAGGAGAGGGGAATGGGAGAGGAGGAGAGGGGAAGACGGAGAGGGGAAGAGGGAGAGGATAAGAGGGAGAGGGGAAGAGGGAGAGGATAAGAGGGAGGGGATAAGAGGGAGAGGGGGAGAGGGGAAGAGGGAAAGGAGAGGAGAAGAGGGAGAAGGGAACAGGAGAGGAGAGGAGAGGAGAGGTACAGGGTTGGAGAAGAGAGTAGAGTAGAGAGACAGGGTTGGAGAGGAGAGGAGATGAGAGAGACAGGCATGGAGAGGAGAGGAGATGAGAGAGACAGGCTTGGAGAGGAGAGGAGATGAGAGGAGAGAGACAGGGTTGAATAAGAGAGGAGAGGAGATGAGAGGAGAGAGACAGGGTTGAATAAGAGAGGAGAGGAAGGAAAGGAAGGAGAGGCAACAAGACGTTTGTTAAAACTATAGTGCAGCCATTTATGGTAGATTGAGTAAGGTGGGGGGGGGGGGGGGGTGGATATAGAGAGAGAGAGACAGGAGCAGAGCAGTGATTTCCTCCTTCCAGACTGAACAGAACAGGTTGTAATAGCTGAAGTGTCAGAGAGACCCATCAGGTTCACGTCCAAAATAACATCCTATTAACAATGGAAGTGCACTACTTTTGACCAGAGCCCTATGGGCTTTGGTCAAAAGTTGTGCACTATGTAGGGAATAGGGTGCCATAAGGCTTTGGTCTAAAGTAGTGCACTATATAGGGAATAGGGTACCATAGGATTCTGGTCTAAAGTAATGCACTATGTAGGGAATAGGGTGCCATAGGACTGGTCAAAAGTAGTGCACTATGTAGGGAATAGGGAGCATTTGGCACCCAGATCAGGTACTAACAGCTGTCTAACAGTAGTGTCTGTCTGTGAGAACCTGCATTGTGTTTGACCTCGTCTGCAATAGATTGAATTGGGGCCTGGGTATTGTTGGTAGGGGGTTGCTGAAGGGTCATGCAGAGAGAACTGGGTATTGTTGGTAGCAAGAAGTGACTAGTAACACAGTGTGCCTATTGTATTAATATTTCATACTGAGATTAAATGTACGACTGTCTGGCTAGATGGGTCTGACTTCTCTAATTAACTACAGAGAAAACACAGACAGCTTGATAGAAAACTCCGGCATTTGTTCATTTCTATGTTTCTATTCTGAACCAGCAGACAGCCATTTACTACGTTCCTACCTTGTCGTCTGTTCTCTTCACACTCCCACCCAGACCTATTCTGTTCACATCGATGTCTGGAGGCTGCACATGTATAGAGCCAGACCCAGCTCTCCCAGGCTTCAGACTCGTCCACACACACACACACACACACACACACACACAGTGTTTTCGCCTCGTTTTGCTTTCAACGTTGGAAGTTTACTTTTGTTACAGATGCAATAACAACAAAAGCTTTTTTTAAGTCAGAGTGGAAAATCTTTAGGAGAGATTGGCTCCAGTGTTGTGGGGTTGAATTATTGATCCAGGCCTCTGGCTTTACAGCAGCTGTAAAAGATGGATAGATCTGTTTGAAATGCTGTGTGGGAATATATACTGAGCGGACAAAACATTAGGAACACTCTTCCATGACATTAGACTGACCAGGTGAATCCAGGTGAAAAGTTATGATCCCTTATTGATGTCACTTGTTAAATCCACTTAAAATCAGTGTAGATGAAGGGGAGGAGACGGGTTAAATAAGGATTGTTAAGCTATGAGACAATTGAGACACGGATTGTGTCACATTCAGAGGGTGAAAGTGCCTTTGAACGGGGTAGTAGGTGCCAGGCGCACCGGTTTGTGTCAAGAACTGCAACGCTGCTGGGTTTTTCACACTCAACAGTTTCCCGTGTGTATCAAGAATGTTCCACCAACCCAAAGTACATCAAACTAACTTGACGCAATTGCGGTAAGCATTGAGGTCAACATTGGGCATCCCTGTGAAAGGCTTTCCACAACCTTGTCGAGTCCGTGCCCCGAAGAAACTGAGGTAGTTCTGTGCAACTCAATATTTTATAAGGAAGCTGTTCTTAATGTTTTGTACTCTCAGTGGAGAAAGGAATAAAAATACCATTGTGTTCTCTCACTCAGGAATAAATTATTTAATAACATAGAACTATTGTCTTTTGGCCACCTTTCACCTTCAAACGCCTGTGTGTACCTCCACAAATAGAACCCTATTCCCAATATAGTGCACTACTTTAGACCAGAGCCCTATAGAACCTTATTCCCAGTATAGTGCACTACTTTTGACTGTCGTGCAATGCATAGGGAATAGGGTGGAATTTGTGAGAGGTGCATGAACACAACAGAACACCGGGTTTAAAACAGGAAGAGGTGTATGAACACGACAAGATTCATAGACACACACTCAGGCTACGTGATGTCTAGCTAGACAGGAGAATATGGAAATCAAGCAACAATCTCTCTCTCTCTCTCTCTCTCTCTCTCTCTCTCTCTCTCTCTGTGTTTGTCAAAATGCACACTAGCGTGCTTCAAGCGCGCAAATTGGAGGTTTGGAGTTCAAATCAATGTATGCAAAACTGAGCACGAAGGGCACTTCTTCGTTTTTTCACACTGCATCAACACAGTATGAAAGGAAATGTGACACGTTAAAAAACGTTATTTTGAGCTGAAGCGACTTCAGAATGAAATGTCATGTGTTGCCTGACTACAATATTACCTTGACACGTCAATAAATACATGCTGTGATAATTTTTGATCATTTTTACCTGCCTACCTGTACCGTAGATCGCAAGCCCATAGTAAGTCAATAGGGCTAACGGGCTAGCTGTCAGTACTGTTAGCTAGCTTGCTAGCCACGAAAAATGTGTAGCTACCCCGCAAAAAATTTGACATCTATCTTGTATAATGTTAGTTTTTAGGTCTTCAAATCAAATGTATTTATATAGCCCTTCGTACATCAGCTGATATCTCAAAGTGCTGTACAGAAACCCAGCCTAAAACCCCAAACAGCAAGCAATGCAGGTGTAGAAGCACTGGCTAGGAAAAACTCCCTAGAAAGGCCAACACCTAGGAAGAAACCTAGAGAGGAACCAGGCTATGTGGGGTGGCCAGTCCTCTTCTGGCTGTGCCGGGTGGAGATTATAACAGAACATGGCCAGGATGTTCAAATGTTCATAAATGACCAGCATGGTCAAATAACAATAAGGCAGAACAGTTGAAACTGGAGCAGCAGCACGGCCAGGTGGACTGGGGACAGCAAGGAGTCAATATGTCAGGTAGTCCTAGGGCTCAGGTCCTCCAAGAGAGAGAAAGAAAGAGAGAAGGAGAGAATTAGAGAACGCACACTTAGATTCACACAAGACACCGAATTGGACAGGAGAAGTACTCCAGATATAACAAACTGACCCTAGCCCCCCGACACATAAACTACTGCAGCATAAACACTGGAGGCTGAGACAGGAGGGGTCAGGAGACACTGTGGCCCCATCCGAGGACACCCCCCGGACAGGGCCAAACAGGAAGGATATCTTTCTGCCTATTAAACTGTCTGGTTAGCTACGTTATTATGATTCACATATAGCTAGTTGATAGCTATGAAGTAGAACGGTTGCTTTGTGTAAATCTAGTTTAGTTTCTATCGCCATTGTTGTCCTGACTGGAAGAGGGTTCAGTGAATGGCTAACAGTGAATGGCTAACTCCATAGTAAGTCAATAGGGCTAACTGGCTAGCTAGCTAGCTACAAAAAATGACTAGCTACCTACGAAAAATGTACATCTACCTTGCATAACATCAGTTTGAGGTCATTTTTGCCTGTTTAACTAGCTGGCTAGTTGATATATATAGTTAATATATATTGTGTGTATATATATATATATACAATATATATTAACTAGCCAGCCATATATATATATATATATATGAATATTGTTTGTTTATGTTGTGGTTTTATCTCTTGATGTTCTGGCTGGAAGAAGGTTCTATCAATGGGGAAGTGAGGCGTGAGGTAATGCAGTGCTTCTCAAATGTATTGTTTTATGCATTCTCCACACTCTCGTCCTTACAACAACAACAACAACAACAACAACAACAACAACGTACTCAAGTGAACGTGGTCGAAGAATGCACTCGGAGCATGAAGGTGTGGAGCACAGTAGTAGTATGCACATTAAGAAACACCCTCTCTCTCTCTCTCTCTCTCACTCTGTCTGTCTCTCTCACTCTGTCTGTCTCTCTCTCTCTCTCTCGCTCTGTCTGTCTGTCTCTCTCACTCTGTCTGTCTCTCTCTCTCTCTCTCTCTCTCGCTCTGTCTGTATGTCTCTCTCACTCTCTCTCTCTCACTCTGTCGGTCTCTCAATTCAATTCAATTCAATTCAAGGGCTTTATTGGCATGGGAAACATGTGTTAACATT
>NC_048592.1:38909276-38989276 GCF_013265735.2 Oncorhynchus mykiss
GGAGAGGAGAGGTAATTAGAGGAGGGATAGGGAGGTGAGGTGAAGAGCAAAAAGGAGGGGAGTGGAGTGGAGGGGAGGTGAGAGGGGGAGTGGAGGGGAGGGTCTCAGGAAGACAAACCACCCCAGGACACTGATCTCTCTGAGCTTACAGAGCCTCGTAGATGAATGCACATTTCTCCTGAAACGAACACACGTCTCTGCAAAGCAAACAGAAATCATCAAATCATATGGAATTAATTCCGTCTGTGTACAAACGGAAGGAAAGAATAGAATTTTAGCAGAAAAATGAACAAACGTGTTCGACCGACCAGCCCCTTGAAGGACCAATCCTGAGTCCTGTTGAACCATTGGCTGGGGAATCTCCAGCATTCATACACTATTAGTATACACAACAAGCTGGAACTCAAATCTCTCCAACCCAACAATACACTCCCTCCTGATACATCTTCACCTTTGACCTTCTCTTCTATTGTTCATGTGATCCGCAACCCTTTTCCACCAATTTAATGATGTATTTGTGTGTCCGCCCTCTCAGAACCAGGCTTGAACTAAATTAATCATTATCATGAGTCCTTATGGAGGGAGTGTCTGTCCAATACGAATCCAGCCTGGTTCTCGTTAGAGCCTCATTATAGTACTGTACATTGTCGCCACAACAGGTGAATGATAAAATAACCACACACACACACACACACACACACACACACACACACACACACACACATACCGGCACACACACACACACACACGCACAGACATGCACACACACACACACACACACACACACACACACACACAGACATGCACACACACACACACACACAAACACACACACACACACACACACGCACAGACATGCACACAGACACACACACACACACACACACACACACACACACACACACACACACATATTAATAGCAGGATTCACAGCATCATAAGGCAGAATGTCACAGCCATGATGATAGTAGGAGAAATACAGCTCATATGAGAGTCTGAGAGGATAAAACATGGACAAGACTTGGGCTGGGAATACACCTGGTGTAATGTTGTTCTGGTGAGGAATACACCTGGTGTCATGTTGTTCTGGTGGGGAATACACCTGGTGTCATGTTGTTCTGGTGAGGAATACACCTGGTGTCATGTTGTTCTGGTCAGGAATACACCTGGTGTCATGTCGTTCTGGTGAGGAATACACCTGGTGTCATGTTGTTCTGGTCAGTGGGCTGGGAATACACCTGGTCTCATGTTGTTCTGGTGAGGAATACACCTGGTGTCATGTTGTTCTGGTCAGTGGGCTGGGAATACACCTGGTCTCATGTTGTTCTGGTCAGTGGGCTGGGAATACACCTGGTGTCATGTTGTTCTGGTGAGGAATACACCTGGTGTCATGTTGTTCTGATGAGGAATACACCTGGTCTCATGTTGTTCTGGTCATTGGGCTGGGAATACACGTGGTGTCATGTCGTTCTGGTGAGGAATACACCTGGTGTCATGTTGTTCTGGTCAGTGGGCTGGGAATACACCTGGTCTCATGTTGTTCTGGTGAGGAATACACCTGGTGTCATGTTGTTCTGGTCAGTGGGCTGGGAATACACCTGGTCTCATGTTGTTCTGGTCAGTGGGCTGGGAATACACCTGGTGTCATGTTGTTCTGGTCAGTGGGCTGGGAATACACGTGGTGTCATGTTGTTCTGGTGAGGAATACACCTGGTGTCATGTTGTTCTGGTCAGTGGGCTGGGAATACACCTGGTCTCATGTTGTTCTGGTCAGTGGGCTGGGAATACACCTGGTCTCATGTTGTTCTGGTGAGGAATACACCTGGTGTCATGTTGTTCTGGTCATTGGGCTGGGAATACACCTGGTGTCATGTTGTTCTGGTGAGGAATACACCTGGTGTCATGTTGTTCTGGTCAGTGGGCTGGGAATACACCTGGTCTCATGTTGTTCTGGTCAGTGGGCTGGGAATACACCTGGTCTCATGTTGTTCTGGTGAGGAATGCACCTGGTGTCATGTTGTTCTGGTCAGTGGGCTGGGAATACACCTGGTCTCATGTTGTTCTGATGAGGAATACACCTGGTCTCATGTTGTTCTGGTCATTGGGCTGGGAATACACCTGGTGTCATGTTGTTCTGGTGAGGAATACACCTGGTGTCATGTTGTTCTGGTCAGTGGGCTGGGAATACACCTGGTCTCATGTTGTTCTGGTGAGGAATACACCTGGTGTCATGTTGTTTTGGTCATTGGGCTGGGAATACACCTGGTCTCATGTTGTTCTGGTCAGTGGGCTGGGAATACACCTGGTCTCATGTTGTTCTGATGAGGAATACACCTGGTCTCATGTTGTTCTGGTCAGTGGGCTGGGAATACACCTGGTCTCATGTTATTCTGGTGATTCATGCACCTGTTGTTCTGGTCAGGTGAGTCATACACCTGGTCTCATGTTGTTCTGGTCAGTGGGCTGGGATTACAGACTTACTGTCATTAACAATGTAACAGGTGCACATTTCTGTCTAGGTCTGGGCTCATGCCCAAGGTGTGAGGTGATATCTACGCAAGGGGAGGAAAATTAGGTGGACCATCTAAATTAACATACATTCTTTGTCTGTTCCAATTGTATTATTATCAAATAGCTTTAGGGAAGAGATTCTCCGGCTGCTAGCTCAGCTGCAGGAAAAAACAAGATGTGCTTACTTTTTACTATGTCTGTTCTGAATGCCTCCTACAGCCAAGGGGTTGAAGGGTCAGGCTGACCTGCTCCAATCCACTGGACAGATTGTAAGCTCAACTCTGCAGCCGGTGGGAGACTGGCAAAGCAAAGGAGTTTGTGTGGGAGGCAGTCTGGTTGGCCTCTGGTTGGCCTCCATGTATCCAATCAGATAAAGCTTTGTCCTGCTGGAGGTGGATTTCGTTCTTCTATTGTTGATATATATTTTTTTAATCTTTATTTATTTAACTAGGCAAGTCAGTTAAGAACACATTCTTATTTGCAATGACGGCCTACCGGGGAACAGTGGGTTACCTGCCTTATTCGGGGCAAGATGACGGTTACTGGACCAACGCTCTAACCACTAGCTTACATACCGTCCCCGGGAGTCAGCTCTGATCTTGGGAATACACCAACAGCCAACAGCCGTCCAGGGGCACCAGCCACAGCTCAGCCGGTCGCTGACCAAAGGAAACAAGGTCTTGGGCCCTCCTCCACAGCTCAGCCAGTCGCTGACCAAAGGAAACAAGGTCTTGGGCCCTCCTCCACAGCTCAGCCAATCACCGACCAAAGGAAACAAGGCCTTGGGCCCTCCTCCACAGCTCAGCCAATCACCGACCAAATGAAACAAGGTATTGGGCCCTCCTCCACAGCTCAGCCAGTCGCTGACCAAAGGAAACAAGGTCTTGGGCCCTCCTCCACAGCTCAGCCAATCACCGACCAAATGAAACAAGGTATTGGGCCCTCCTCCACAGCTCAGCCAATCACCGACCAAAGGAAACAAGGTCTTGGGCCCTCCTCCACTGCTCAGCCAGCCGACAACCAAATGAAACAAGGTCTTGGGCCCTCCTCCACAGCTCAGCCAATCACCGACCAAAGGAAACAAGGTCTTGGGCCCTCCTCCACTGCTCAGCCAGTCGCCGACCAAATGAAACACGGTCTTGGGCCCTCCTCCACAGCTCAGCCAGTTGCCGACCAAAGGAAACAATGTCTTGGGCCCTCCTCCACAGCTCAGCCAGTCGCCGACCAAAGGAAACAAGATCTTGGGCCCTCCTCCACCGCTCAGCCAATCATCGACCAAAGGAAACAAGGTCTTGGGCCCTCCTCCACATTTCAGCCAATCACCGACGAAAGGAAACAAGGCCTTGTGCCCTCCTCCACAGCTCAGCCAGTCGTCGACCAAAGGAAACAAGGTCTTGGGCCCTCCTCCACAGCTCAGCCAGTCACCGACCAAAGGAAACAAGATCTTGGGCCCTCCTCCACCGCTCAGCCAATTACCGACCAAAGGAAACAAGATCTTGGGCCCTCCTCCACATTTCAGCCAATCACCGACGAAAGGAAACAAGGTCTTGGGCCCTCCTCCACAGCTCAGCCAATCACCGACCAAATGAAACACGGTCTTGGGCCCTCCTCCACATCTCAGCCAGTCACCGACCAAATGAAACACGGTCTTGGGCCCTCCTCCACAGCTCAGCCAGTCGCCGACCAAAGAAAACAAGGCCTCGGGCCCTCCTCCACAGCTCAGCCAATCACCGACCAAAGAAAACAAGGCCTCGGGCCCTCCTCCACAGCTCAGCCAGTCGCCGACCAAAGGAAACAAGGTCTTGGGCCCTCTTCCACAGCTCAGCCAGCAGACGACCAAATGAAACAAGGTCTTGGGCACTCCTCCACAGCTCAGCCAGCAGACGACCAAATGAAACAAGGTCTTAGGCCCTCCTCCACAGCTCAGCCAGCAGATGACCAAATGAAACAAGGTCTTGGGCCCTCCTCCACAGCTCAGCCAATCACCGACCAAATGAAACAAGTTATTGGGCCCTCCTCCACAGCTCAGCCAGCAGACGACCAAATGAAACAAGGTCTTGGGCCCTCCTCCACAGCTCAGCCAATCACCGACCCAAAGATTCTGATGCCATCCACTGCTGCTGGTACATGTACGGCTGGCATGAGACAAAGTACACCTCCTTCCCCCCTGCCCAAAGGCAGGCCCGTTCCGTTCCCCCATCTTCCTTCCCCATCGGATTCTGTCACGACAACCATCGTCGTGGGCAGCTCGATGGTGAGAGATTTTGGCCTGTCATTCAAGTTAGTTTTAACGACATTCACTTTTTTGCAATCTGAGGAACTGAAGAAGGACTACGAAATTATCTTCAACACCCTTGTTGGCACAGGGAAGAGAACAGTAATCTCTAGCTCCCCTTTGCTATATGCTATAGAAGGGGTTACAGCCACATCGCTGCCCTAAACGAGTTCCTGAAGAAACTCTGCAAAGACAGAGGAATGTCTCCTTTTGTGACAATTTTCACTTCGTGCGGGAGCAACCAACAGTCTTTAAAAGAGATGGGATTCACCCTAACTGCAGCGGTTCCAGGATGATCTCCGTCAACATAGAAAACTGCATCCTCCCTGTCATAATCAGTGACAGAGGAGATGGAAAGGGTATTATATCTCAGAAAACTAGAAGTGTAGTGACTGTAAGTAACCTGATCTATGTTCCTTTAACTGTTGTCTCCGAGGGTATTGTCAGAAATAATCAAATGCACATAGAATTGAATTCCACTGTTTGTCCTGAAACTGTTTGGCAGCTCACTCAGTACCAATGAATCAAATGTAAATGTCACGGACATGTCTACCTCGGGTCAACCTCTCAGAATGGTACTAAAAACAGACTAGCAACTCAGAAAAGGACAAACAATTGCTCATAATAACATACTGTATGTAGCCTGAGAAAGTTCATGAAATGGACAACTTATTAACTTCGGAAAACATTAATATTCTGTCCCGTCTCTGAAACACACTTAGATAATTAATTTGATGATGCAGTAGCTATACATGGTTATATAATATACAGGAAAGATAGAAATGCAAATGGTGGAGGTGTTGCCATGTATGTATTAATTTAGGCTGAGAGAGGATCTCAAGTCAGATGATGTGTAAGAAATATGGCTACAGGTTCATCTGCCTCATCTAAATCCTATCCGCGTCGGAAGTTGCTGTAGACCACCAAGTACTAAAAGTCAGTATCTGGATAATATGTGTGAAATGTTGGATAATGAATGTAATATCAACAGAGGTGTATATTTTCTGGGTGACCTAAATATTGACTGGTTGTCATCAAGCTGCCCGCTCAAAAAAATAGGTTCCAAGCTTTAACGAGCGCCTGCAATCTGGTTCAAGTCATTAGTCAACCTACCAGGGTATTTACAAACAAACAGAACAGGAACTAAATCATTCACGTGTATTGATCACATCTTTACTAATGTTGCAGACAATCTGCTCTGAAGCGGTATCCACTCCCATCGGATGTAGTGACGATAATATAATAGCCATATCTAGAATAAACTAAGTTCCAAAGATTGGACCTAAAATTGTGAATAAACAATGATTACAAGAGGTTTTTGTAGTGAATCCGAATGTCGAAGATGTGAAACATATTTGTTAGTCTGATCTGTGTAATGAGGAACAATCTGACGCTGCACTTGAAGCATTTATGAAACGGCTGCTTCCAATTACAGGCATGCGCTCATCAAAAAAAACTGACTGTTAGAACTGCCAAATCCCCATGTACAGATGATGAATTGAAAAAACTGACTGTTAGAACTGCCAAATCCACATGTACAGATGATGAATTGAAAAAACTGACTGTTAGAACTGCCCAATCCCCATGTACAGATGATGAATTGAAAAAACGGACTGTTAGAACTGCCAAATCCACATGTACAGATGATGAATTGAAAAAACGGACTGTTAGAACTGCCCAATCCCCATGTACAGATGATGAATTGAAAAAACGGACTGTTAGAACTGCCCAATCCCCATGTACAGATGATGAATTGAAAAAACTGACTGTTAGAACTGCCCAATCCCCATGTACAGATGATGAATTGAAAAAACTGACTGTTAGAACTGCCCAATCCCCATGTACAGATGATGAATTGAAAAAACTGAATGGCTGAGAGGGATGAGGCAAACGGAATAGAAAATAAGTCTGACAACACAGCAGACGGGCAAACATACAGTAAATTGAGAAATCATGTAACTAAACTTAACAAAAAAAGAAAAATAAATTCCGGAGCAAAGATAAATGATTGAAAGAATTATAGTAAAAAAAAGCACTGTAGTACTTTTAATAAAATTCTAGACAAAAAAAAACAAAGAAAGCAAGAAAGCGGCTCCATCTTTCATTGAGGTATATTTTCATTGAGGCCACTTTGATAACTTTTTTTGTTGGCAAGATTAGCAAATGTAGGTATGACTAGGGCTGTTACGGTGACCGTATCACCACCACACGGGCAGTCACGAGTCATGAAGGCAGTCAAATTCCACGTGCCGACAGTTTAGTCAAGGTCATTAGGCTTCTTCAAGCTCTGCTGACCATTCTGCTGATGGTTATTAGTAGCCCACCAAACTGTCTAACTGCCTGGTACTTAGCACTCTATTGTCCCTCTAATCACTCTGACATCAATGTAAATGTAATTGAAAATCTAACCGAACACTTCATGAGAGCTCATGTTGCGCAACATTTCTATAGGCTATGCAATTGTGGGAGAAAACAGAATGATGGCCTCTTAAAAAGAGGAGGATCCCTGCGCCTTCTTCACCACACTGTCTGTGTGGGTGGACCATTTCAGATTTTCCGTGATGTGTACCCCGAGGAACTTGAAGCTTTCCACCTTCTCCACTGCGGTCCCGTCGATGTGGGTAGAGGCGTGCTCCCTCTTCTGTTTCCTGAAGTCCACGATCATCTCCTCTGTTTTGTTGACATTGAGTGAGAGGTTAATATCTTGGCACCAGTCTGCCAGGGCCCTCACCACCTCCCTGTGGGCTGTCTGGTCATTGTCGGTAATCAGACCAACTATTGTTGTGTCGTCTGTAAACTTGATGATTGCTTTTGGAGGTTTACATGGAGCACTGCGTTTGCCTTGTTGCAGTGCGTTCTGTGTGGTGCATACGTTGGATGTATCAAACGTATGCATCAGACTGTATGTGTAGACGGCTTGACAGAAATGGTAGCAGAAGGTGAATGTTGAACTGTCGACATAGTTCCAGCTGATGCTGCATACTTTTTTTACGCAACGACGCTATTGGTCAAGGCAGTAACAGTTTATCAACATTTTAAACGTTCTGATCTGTTGAGTTCAGCCTAATTGCATAAAAATAAAAAATAAACGTTTTTGTTGATGCTTGTGGTTGTATTCATTTGGGATCTATCCCATCCCACAGCTCTTCCAGACTATGTTTGGATCATTTATTTATCAAACAGAATTTAATAGGTCAACCTTTGTACTAAGTGGGGGACAGTGGTCACTTTTGATAATGGTGTTTTCCTGCTAATTGAACATTCTTGTTTATAGCCTACTGCCATGTGCGCATTGCTGTGCTTATAATGTGAAGAAATAGCCTAATAGTTTATCAACATTTTAAGCTAAACGTTCTGATCTGTTGTGTCAGTCATATTGCATAAAAAAAAATGTTCATGCTAGTGGTCAAATTTGGGATCTATGGCATCCCCCAACTGTCTTAGGCTATGTTTGGAATATTTATTTCTCGCACGGAATAGGACGACTTTTGTACTATGTGGGATAGTAGATTGACGTAGGCTATTGCTTTTGCTGTTCGTTAGACCTACTCATCTTGTTGTCTGACGAAAAGTAAATGTGGACAGTTCTTCCAATATCTTCAACATGCACCTCAGAATTGGATCAGGATGAGCGCGGTTGCCTCCCTGATATGTCTGTCTTCACTTGTAGCCTGTGAGAAAGACCCGATCAATTGACGGAGAGCCATGTGAGTGAGAGGTGTTTCGGGGCGCGCAGCACTCAGGGAGAAGGGAATTACAATGATTATATTCAGCCCAAGGGCACAACAGCCACTGTCCACAAAAAAAATACATGGATTTTTTTAAAGGGGAATTACAGCCACACAAAGGGAAATTGTGAATGAGAGACTGATGAAGTGTGTACAGCCTGCACAAAAACAAAACAAAGCAGAGCTCATGTCTTTCAAGAAACTTTTTTTTCACATCGTCATTAGAGTCGCATCATGCATCCTTAGAATGTATTAAAAATCGAATCATACAGCCCAACGTTTGTAGACCAACATAAATACATCTAAATTAAACATATAGGAGGGATTTCTTTGTTAACGGCTCAACACAGAATATCCACATGGGCACACTCCCTCAAATCATTTGGAGAAAATATCCTTTTTAATCCAGCTTTGTTCAATTGTGTTCATCATACTATAAAATAATGACATGATTTTCTAAGCAAATCTTGTCTGCTAAATGAACTAGTGTAGCTCACAGCCATATTGCGTAGCCAGATCAGGACCTAATTTTGTGTTGTATGGCCTTATAGATGGGAGGAACCTTGACATTGTGTTGTATGGCCTTATAGGTGGGAGGAATAAAGGAGAGTATGTATTAATCGATCGCACACCAACAGGCAGAGCTGAACACACAAACACACACACACATCTCCTAATGATTCCTCACTGTCAGCTTCAGAGTAGAGGCAGTAGAACAGTGGTGTGTGTGTGTGTGTGTGTGTGTGTGTGTCAATGAAAGACAGGTGAACAGCTAAGTCCCATAGACTGGAGTGCCGCAACAGCACTAACTGCTGTTAGAGGAAAGCATAAATCAATACCTGTTAGATGGTGCCGTTCGGAACCCTACGCCTGTGTTCTAACTGTCACCCTGTTCCCTAGTTAGTGCACTACACACTACACAGAGCTCTGGTCCGAAGTAGTGCGCTAAATAGGGACTAGGGTGCCACTTGGCACAGAGTCGACGTCGAACGATGATGGAGCCGGGACATTTCATTACTTGTCATAGTGAAATTGGACTGCCATGTTGGCTAATGTGGCTAATGTGTGTTGTGCATCGACGGCTGTTCTAGTCCCTCACTTTGTCTCACCTCAACCCGTCTCAGCATCTCAGCCTCAGAGGCCATATTGCATTATAAATAGAGACGGGGGGGGGGGATAATGAATGTTATGAATGTAATTTATTGTTTTCATTTTCATTATGGTGTGGAGTAAATGGAATAGTTGCACAAACAAGATTAATTGTGAATGATTCTCTTCTGTCTTTTGTAACAGGTGATTGTAAGTTTGACAAGCCGTTAGCAGCCTGCGGGTACAGCCAGGGGAGAGAGGACGATCTAGATTGGGAACAGGCCAACACCAGAGTGAAGCCCACGGCAGACCCCTGGATGCCAACAGGTAAGCCTGGTCATACTACCGTACAGTAAAAACAGATTGTTTGTTCAGATATCCATAGGTAAGTACTGGCTACAATAACATACATTAAAATAGTTGTTTGTTTGGATGCTCAAAGGTAAAACACCTAGATGACACTGATGAAAAAGAGGGTAGTTTCCAAATCCAAAACGTGAAATCCAAAACTCCAAATCCCTAAATCTGGGAATTGACTCCATCAGACGGATAGGATGTTCTACAATATCTCATGGATTTTATACCAATGTTTTGGACCAACAAGAAAGGACCTTATACACACCAACTGTCACCATGGTTACACATTTAGACTAGTGGGGTAGGAAGTGGAAATGCTGTCACCATGGCTACACATTCAGACAAGTGGGGTAGGAAGTGGAAATGCTGTCACCATGGTTACACATTCAGGCTAGTGGGGTAGGAAGTGGGAATGCTGCCACCATGGTTACACGTTCAGACTAGTGGGGTAGGAAGTGGAACTGCTGTCACCATGGTTACACATTCAGGCTAGTGGGGTAGGAAGTGGAAATGCTGTCACCATGGTTACACATTCAGACTAGTGGGGTAGGAAGTGGAAATGCTGTCACCATGGTTACACATTCAGACTAGTGGGGTAGGAAGTGGAAATGATGTTACCATGGTTACACATTTAGACTAGTGGGGTAGGAAGTGGAAATGCTGTCACCATGGTTACACATTCAGACTAGTGGGGTAGGAAGTGGAAATGATGTCACCATGGTTACACATTCAGACTAGTGGGGTAGGAAGTGGAAATGCTGTCACCATGGTTACACATTCAGACTAGTGGGGTAGGAAGTGGAAATGATGTTACCATGGTTACACATTTAGACTAGTGGGGTAGGAAGTGGAAATGCTGTCACCATGGTTACACATTCAGACTAGTGGGGTAGGAAGTGGAAATGCTGTCACTATGGTTGCACATTCAGACTAGTGGGGTAGGAAGTGGAAATGCTGTCACCATGGTTACACCTTCAGGCTAGTGGGGTAGGAAGTGGGAATGCTGTTACCATGGTTACACATTCAGGCTAGTGGGGTAGGAAGTGGAACTGCTGTCACCATGGTTACACATTCAGGCTAGTGGGGTAGGAAGTGGGAATGCTGTTACCATGGTTACACATTCAGACTAGTGGGGTAGGAAGTGGGAATGCTGTTACCATGGTTACACATTCAGACTAGTGGGGTAGGAAGTGGGAATGCTGTTACCATGGTTACACATTCAGACTAGTGGGGTAGGAAGTGGGAATGCTGTTACCATGGTTACACATTCAGACTAGTGGGGTAGGAAGTGGAAATGCTGTCACCATGGTTACACATTCAGACTAGTGGGGTAGGAAGTGGGAGAGCTTCATGTAGTAAGGATGGGTTGGGGTCATTTCAGATTAAAGTTACATTTTTAATCAATGATTGAAAACCCCCCATTTATTTTCAATGATTTGTCAATCATCTGTACTTCATCTGTCAATCATCTGTACATGAGAAACCGTATATAAAAAATGTGTAAGATTTTAAATACACCACATACTATACCTCAAATACCCGATATACTATACCTCAAATACCCGATATACTACACCTCAAATACCCGATATACTATACCTCAAATACCCAATATACTATACCTCAAATACCCTATATACTATACCTCAAATACCCGATATACTATACCTCAAATACCCAATATACTATACCTCAAATACCCAATATACTACACCTCAAATACCCAATATACTATACCTCAAATACCCAATATACTATACCTCAAATACCCCATATACTACACCTCAAATACCCTATATACTGTACCTCAAATACCCGATATACTACACCTCAAATACCCGATATACTATACCTCAAATACCCGATATACTATACCTCAAATACCCCATATACTATACCTCAAATACCCCATATACTATACCTCAAATACCCAATATACTATACCTCAAATACCCGATATACTATACCTCAAATACCCAATATACTATACCTCAAATACCCGATATACTACACCTCAAATACCCGATATACTATACCTCAAATACCCGATATACTATACCTCAAATACCCAATATACTATACCTCAAATACCCGATATACTATACCTCAAATACCCAATATACTATACCTCAAATACCCGATATACTATACCTCAAATACCCAATATACTATACCTCAAATACCCGATATACTATACCTCAAATACCCCATATACTATACCTCAAATACCCGATATACTATACCTCAAATACCCAATATACTATACCTCAAATACCCGATATACTATACCTCAAATACCCAATATACTATACCTCAAATACCCGATATACTATACCTCAAATACCCAATATACTATACCTCAAATACCCGATATACTATACCTCAAATACCCAATATACTATACCTCAAATACCCCATATACTATACCTCAAATACCCCATATACTATACCTCAAATACCCAATATACTATACCTCAAATACCCAATATACTATACCTCAAATACCCCATATACTATACCTCAAATACCCTATATACCTCAAATACCCAATATACTATACCTCAAATACCCCATATACTATACCTCAAATACCCGATATACTATACCTCAAATACCCGATATACTATACCTCAAATACCCGATATACTATACCTCAAATACCTGACATACTATACCTCAAATACCCAATATACTATACCTCAAATACCCAATATACTATACCTCAAATACCCAATATACTATACCTCAAATACCTGACATACTATACCTCAAATACCCAATATACTATACCTCAAATACCCAATATACTATACCTCAAATACACCACATACTATACCTCAAATACCCAATATACTATACCTCAAATACCCCATATACTATACCTCAAATACCCAATATACTATACCTCAAATACACCACATACTATACCTCAAATACCCAATATACTATACCTCAAATACCCAATATACTATACCTCAAATACCCAATATACTATACCTCAAATACCCAATATACTATACCTCAAATACCCCATATACTATACCTCAAATACACCACATACTATACCTCAAATACCCCATATACTATACCTCAAATACCCAATATACTATACCTCAAATACCCAATATACTATACCTCAAATACCCCACATACTATACCTCAAATACCCAATATACTATACCTCAAATACCCGATATACTGTACCTCAAATACCCGATATACTGTACCTGAAATACCCGATATACTATACCTCAAATACACCACATACTATACCTCAAATACCCAATATACTATACCTCAAATACCCAATATACTATACCTCAAATACGCAATATACTATACCTCAAATACCCAATATACTATACCTCAAATACCCAATATACTATACCTCAAATACGCAATATACTATACCTCAAATACCCAATATACTACACCTCAAATACCCAATATACTATACCTCAAATACCCCATATACTATACCTCAAATACCCGATATACTATACCTCAAATACCCCACATACTGTATATACCCCATATACTTCAAATACCCTATATACCTCAAATACCCTATATACCTCAAATACCCCACCTACTTTATATACCCCATATACTTCAAATACCCTATATACCTCAAATACCCCATATACTATACCTCAAATACCCCACATACTGTATATACCCCATATACTTCAAATACCCTATATACCTCAAATACCCTATATACCTCAAATACCCCACCTACTTTATATACCCCATATACTTCAAATACCCCATATACCTCAAATACACTATATACCTCAAGTAGCCCATGTACTGTACCTCAAATACCCCATATACCTTAAATACCTCGTACCTTAAATACGCCATATACCTCAGGTACCCCATATACTGTACCGCAAATACCCCATATACCTTAAATACCTCGTACCTTAAATACAACATATACCTCAGGTACCCCATATACTGTACCGCAAATACCCCATATACCTTAAATACCTCGTACCTTAAATACAACATATACCTCAAAATCCCCATATACCCCATATAATTCAAATACCCCATTTACTGTACCTCAAATACCCCATATACTATACCTCAAATACCCCATATACTATACCTCAAATACCCCACATACTGTATATACCCCATATACTTCAAATACCCTATATACCTCAAATACCCTATATACCTCAAATACCCCACCTACTTTATATACCCCATATACTTCAAATACCCCATATACCTCAAATACACTATATACCTCAAGTAGCCCATGTACTGTACCTCAAATACCCCATATACCTTAAATACCTCGTACCTTAAATACGCCATATACCTCAGGTACCCCATATACTGTACCGCAAATACCCCATATACCTTAAATACCTCGTACCTTAAATACAACATATACCTCAAAATCCCCATATACCCCATATAATTCAAATACCCCATTTACTGTACCTCAAATACCCCATATACCTTAAATATCCCAAATACTCCATATACCCCAAATTCCTCATATACCTCAAATTCCCCAAATACCCCATTTACTATACCTCAAATACCCCACATACTTTACCTCAAATACCCACTATACCTCAAATGCCCCACATACTTTACCTCAAATACCCCGTTTACCTCAAATACCCAATATACCTCAAATACCCAATATACCTCAAATACCCCACATACTTTACCTCAAATACCCCGTTTACCTCAAATACCCCACATACTTTACCTCAAATACCCAATATACCTCAAATACCCAATATACCTCAAATGCCCTGTAAACCCCAAATGCCCAATATACCTCAAATACCCCGTTTACCTCAAATACCCAATATACCTCAAATACCCAATATACCTCAAATACCCCGTTTACCTCAAATACCCAATATACCTCAAATGCCCTGTAAACCTCAAATGCCCAATATACCTCAAATACCCCGTTTACCTCAAATACCCAATATACCTCAAATACCCAATATACCTCAAATACCCCATATACCTCAAATACCCAATATACCTCAAATACCCCGTTTACCTCAAATACCCAATATACCTCAAATACCCAATATACCTCAAATACCCCATATACCTCAAATACCCAATATACCTCAAATACCCCATATACCTCAAATACCCCATATACCTCAAATACCCCACATACTTTACCTCAAATACCCAATATACCTCAAATACCCAATATACCTCAAATACCCAATATACCTCAAATACCCCATATACCTCAAATACCCCATATACCTCAAATACCCCACATACTTTACCTCAAATACCCAATATACCTCAAATACCCAATATACCTCAAATACCCAATATACCTCAAATACCCAATATACCTCAAATACCCAATATACCTCAAATACCCAATATACCTCAAATACCCAATATACCTCAAATACCCCATATACTATACCTCAAATACCCCACATACTGTATATACCCCATATACTTCAAATACCCTATATACCTCAAATACCCTATATACCTCAAATACCCCACCTACTTTATATACCCCATATACTTCAAATACCCCATATACCTCAAATACACTATATACCTCAAGTAGCCCATGTACTGTACCTCAAATACCCCATATACCTTAAATACCTCGTACCTTAAATACGCCATATACCTCAGGTACCCCATATACTGTACCGCAAATACCCCATATACCTTAAATACCTCGTACCTTAAATACAACATATACCTCAGGTACCCCATATACTGTACCGCAAATACCCCATATACCTTAAATACCTCGTACCTTAAATACAACATATACCTCAAAATCCCCATATACCCCATATAATTCAAATACCCCATTTACTGTACCTCAAATACCACTTATACCTTAAATATCCCAAATACTCCATATACCCCAAATACCCCATTTACTATACCTCAAATACCCCATTTACTATACCTCAAATACCCCACATACTTTACCTCAAATACCCACTATACCTCAAATGCCCTGTAAACCTCAAATACCCCGTTTACCTCAAATACCCAATATACCTCAAATACCCAATATACCTCAAATACCACATATACTTTACCTCAAATACCCCACATACTTTACCTCAAATACCCAATATACCTCAAATACCCAATATACCTCAAATACCCCATATACCTCAAATACCACATATACCTCAAATACCCCACATACTATACCTCAAATACCCAATATACCTCAAATACCCAATATACCTCAAATACCCCATATACCTCAAATACCCCACATACTTTACCTCAAATACCCAATATACCTCAAATACCCTATATACCTCAAATACCCCACATACTTTACCTCAAATACCCCACATGCTATACCTCAAATACCCAATATACCTCAAATACCCCACATACTTTACCTCAAATACCCAATATACCTCAAATACCCTATATACCTCAAATACCCCACATACTTTACCTCAAATACCCCACATGCTATACCTCAAATACCCAATATACCTCAAATACCCAATATACCTCAAATACCCCGTTTACCTCAAATACCCAATATACCTCAAATACCCTATATACCTCAAATACCCCACATACTTTACCTCAAATACCCCACATGCTATACCTCAAATACCCCATATACTTTACCTCAAATACCCCACATGCTATACCTCAAATACCCAATATACCTCAAATACCCCACATACTTTACCTCAAATACCCCACATGCTATACCTCAAATACCCAATATACCTCAAATACCCCACATACTTTACCTCAAATACCCAATATACCTCAAATACCCAATATACCTCAAATACCCCATATACCTCAAATACCCCATATACCTCAAATACCCCGTTTACCTCAAATACCCAATATACCTCAAATACCCCGTTTACCTCAAATACCCAATATACCTCAAATACCCCATATACCTCAAATACCCCATATACCTCAAATACCCAATATACCTCAAATACCCCGTTTACCTCAAATACCCAATATACCTCAAATACCCCATATACCTCAAATACCCAATATACCTCAAATACCCCATATACCTCAAATACCCCATATACCTCAAATACCCCATATACCTCAAATACCCCGTTTACCTCAAATACCCAATATACCTCAAATACCCCAATATACCTCAAATACCCAATATACCTCAAATACCCAATATACCTCAAATACCCCACATACTTTACCTCAAATACCCCATATACCTCAAATACCCCACATACTTTACCTCAAATACCCCACATACTTTACCTCAAATACCCAATATACCTCAAATACCCAATATACCTCAAATACCCAATATACCTCAAATACCCCATATACCTCAAATACCCCATATACCTCAAATACCCCGTTTACCTCAAATACCCCACATACTTTACCTCAAATACCCCATATACCTCAAATACCCCACATACTTTACCTCAAATACCCCATATACTTTACCTCAAATACCCCACATACTTTACCTCAAATACCCAATATACCTCAAATACCCCACATACTTTACCTCAAATACCCCATATACCTCAAATACCCCACATACTTTACCTCAAATACCCAATATACCTCAAATACCCAATATACCTCAAATACCCCATATACCTCAAATACCCCGTTTACCTCAAAGAAAAGAAAACACTGTATATAACTTTCCTTATTTTGTGTACAGTATATTATAATGAAGGAACTCACACGTGCGAGAAGTTCCCCTCAAAACAACGCTTTGAAAATGGGAGTCTATACCCATAACAATAGAATAATATCATTTACCTTTTCAACACTTAAACCACTGAAGGACAAGAGATATCGGATGCTGTTTTAAATGTATAATACTATTTCATCTCTATTGGTTTTGGTATTGGCTATTCCCACACATCAAAACCCCCATCTTCATCCCTTGTGTGACAACAATGGGAATTGAGACAAAAGCTTTGATGACAATGACGGCGATGGCAATGAATTGAATGTATTTTTTTTTTTTTTTACCTCAAATCTATTTGAGTTAAACAATGATTTCTTTCCCATCAAGCCCTCGATCCTATTAACCATTCTCGCACATTGAATTTCATTTTTAAAAAAAATGCTTTCCCTGTCATTCATTTACGTTCTGCGTCTGCCTCAATGATTTGTCTCTTTAACGTTGCATTGATCGCTCAAACGAGGAAATATCCTCACCACCAACACCATCGCCCTGCAGACACTAGAGTTCTCATTCTCAGCCCGAACTGGATGGAACTCAACACACCGGGCCTCAAATTCTGTGAATTGATCCAGGCCGGGCTGGTTTCGGGCTTGCTGTGCCGTGTGTGTCTGCGCACCTTTTTAAAGGCGCTACATGGTCAATCTGACGTCTGCATTTGCCGTGCAGCTTGGTGATATGACCTCTGCAGAAGCCAGCGCATTCATACTTTTTTTTTTTGCGCTTCGTGGTGCAGCCCAGATCTGTTGTGAAGGGAGTTGTCAAGGAAGTGAGTTTGTGTTTATACAGGACCTCCCGCCCTCACCTACCGTCAACCAATCATGTCAATCAGGAGCTAGACGAAGCCCTCCACACTGTTACCAAATTTGAGAGGCGTAAGGGCGATGCTCAGTTTGGCCAATGCATGCCTCTGACCACATTTTTTCAGGTCAAGCATAAATTGTTTTTTTAGCCTACTACGGCTCTCTCTCAGCTACCCCAGGATTCCAATATTCTAATAAATCCAAGGAAATTAGTGGCCATGATGAAACGTATTTTTTCTGATGATTTTAAACATTTCAAATTGCGATAAGAATCGTCTGGAATGTAGACTGGAGCGCATCTCAGTAACAGGAGAAGCCCACATTCCAGTGGCAATTGTTAACGCCGATACGTCTTAACAGAATACATCCTATGACTTCCTTGCTAATGTCAGGACCCTGTAAAATATCCGAAATAGACCAAATAACTGATCCAAATGTTTTCCTAATCAAATATGCATTCAAAACACGGGGCTTTTGAGCAGTTATTCAAATAGATATTTGACAGAAAATCAAGATATTTATTTGAATTACTCAAGACTCCCTTTTGTTATTTCGTTTAAAAAAATACAATTCATGATTTGTATTTAAATCTGCAGTATGTAACTTTTGGGACGAACAGACCAAAATCACATAGAAATGTGGGTTATAGATCTGTCATTCTCATTGAAAGCAAGTCTAAGACGCGGTAGATCTGTTCTTTGTATTTCTATGCTTCCCGTTGTTAAGTTTTCAGTTTTTGCATCTTTTACATTGATTTTGTACACCAGCAATATTTTTAATTATGTAAAATATATTTCACAGATGGTACAATGATTCTCTACACTATACTATATGTGTTTTCTCACATAAACTGAAATTAGACAAACAAAATTTTAGCAACCAGGAAATGGCGGAGCGATTTCTGCAATAGTGCATCTGTAAAGGCATGAATTAATTGTATACTGTTGTAATGACCTGATTGATTGATTTACATGATTGATTTGTTATATTGAAGTAGGCTAAGTTACTTTATTAAGACAGATAAAACAGGATGTGCTCTCACAAGTTGATATACAGCTAATCAAATGTGTTCGTGTCATTAGCATACTTCAATATAACCAATCAACAGGATGTGCTCTCACAAGGTGATATGCAGCTAATCAAATCAAATCAAATCCAACAATAGGTGTAGACTAACAGGGAAATGCTTACTTATGCGTCTTTTTCCAACAATGCAGAGTTAAATATTTTTTTCAAAATGAAATAGTGACACAAGGAATAAATACACAGTGAATAATGAATAGCAAGTAAAAATAAAAGCATCCTTCACTCATGCTGCCAAACATAGCCTCGTAAAACCGACCATCCTACCGATCCTCGACTTCGGCGATGTCATTTACAAAATAGCCTCCAATACCCTACTCAATAAATTGGATGCAGTCTATCACAGTGCCATCCGTTTTGTCACCAAAGCCCCATATACTACCCACCACTGCGACCTGTATGCTCTCGTTGGCTGGCCCTCGCTTCATACTCGTCGCCAAACCCATTGGCTCCAGGTCATCTACAAGGTAAAGTCCCCCCTTATCTCAGCTCGCTGGTCACCATAGCAGCACCCACCTGTAGCACACGCTCCAGCAGGTATATCTCTCTGGTCACCCCCAAAACCAATTCCTCCTTTGGCCACCTTTCCTTCCAGTTCTCTGCTGCCAATCACTGGAACGAACTACAAAAATCTCTGAAACTGGAAACACTTATCTCCCTCACTAGCTTTAACAGCACCCGCTGTCAGAGCAGCTCACAGATCACTGCACCTGTACATAGCCCATCTATAATTCAGCCCAAACAACTACCTCTCCCCCTACTGTATTTATTTATTTTGCTCCTTTGCACCTCATTATTTCCATCTCTACTTTGCACATTCTTCCACTGCAAATCTACCATTCCAGTGTTTTACTTGCTATATTGTATTTACTTCGCCACCATGGCCATTTTTGCCTTTACCTCCCTTATCTCACCTCATTTACTCACATTGTATGTAAACTTATTTTTCTACTGTATTATTGACTATGTTTGTTTTACTCCATGTGTAACTGTGTTGTTGTATGTGTCGAACTGCTTTTCTTAGTCTTGGCCAGGTCGCAATTGTAAATGAGAACTTGTTCTCAACTTGCCTACCTGGTTAAATAAAGGTGAAATAAAATAAAAAAAATACAGGGAGTGCCAGGTAATAACATGGCTATATACAGGGAGTACCAGTACTGAGTCGATGTGCAGGGGTACGCGGTAATTGAGGTAGCTATGTACATACATGTGTAGGTAAGGGTCAAGTTACTAGGCAACAGGATAGATAATAGACAGTAACAGCAGTATACTGTAGGTAGGGGTAAAGGAGAGATAATAGACAGTAACAGCAGTATACTGTAGGTAGGGGTAAAGGATAGATAATAGACAGTAACAGCAGTATACTGTAGGTAGGGGTAAAGGATAGATAATAGGCAGTAACAGCAGTATACTGTAGGTAGGGGTAAAGGATAGATAATAGGCAGTAACAGCAGTATACTGTAGGTAGGGGTAAAGTGTGTGTGGCGTCAGTATGTGTGTGTGCCCATGTTATGTGTGTCTGTGCATATGTAGTGTGTGTGTGTGTATTGGGGTGTCAGTGGAAGTATGTGTGAGTGTGTGGGAGGAGTCAGTGAAAAAAGTGTCAAAGCAGGTAGTCCAGGTAGTCATTTGATTAACTGTTCAGCAGAGTTATGGCTTGGGGGTAGAAGCTGTTCAGGGTCCTGTTGGTTCCAGACTTGGTGCACTGGACCGCTTGCAGTGCGGTAGCAGAGAGAACATTCTATGACTTGGGTGGCTGGATTCTTTGCCACATTTTTTGGGGCCTTCCTCTGACACCACCTGGTATAGAGTTCCTGGGTGGCAGGAAGCTTGGCCTCAAGTGATGTTGGAGTCGTCCACAGTCACTCAGTTGTAGGTGAACAGGGAGTTCAGGAGGGGACTAAGCACACACCCCTGAGGGGCCCCCGTGTTGATGGTCAGTATTGCAGATGTGTTGGGGTCGCCCCGTCAGGGCGTCCAAGATCCAGTTGTAGAGGGAGGTATTCAGTCCCGGGGTCCTGAGCTTATTGATGAGCTTTGAAAGGACTTTGGTGTAGAATGCTGAGCAGAAGCCAATAAACAGTTGTTTTTTTTTTACTGGTGGGTGAGGGCTGTGCGGAGTACAATGGAAATGTTGTCATCTGTGGATCTGTTGGGGTTGGAGTGGGTCCAGGGTGTCTGGGATGAGGGTGTTGATGTGAGCCGTGACCAGCCTTTCAAAAGCATTTCATGGCTATAGATGTGAGTGCTATGTGACGAGAGTCATGCAGGCAGGTTACCTTGGCGTTCCTGGGCATGGGGACTATGATTGTCCGGTTAAAGGTAGTTTACGTTGTTCCCAGCTACAATAAATGCGGCCTCAGGATATATGGTTTTCCAGTTTGCATAAAGTCCAGTGAAGTTCCTTGATGGTCGTCGTGGTATCGGCTTGTGGGGGGAGATATACGCGGCTGTGACAATAACCGACGAGAATTCTCTTGGGAGGTAATACGGTCGGCATTTGATTGTGAGGTATTCCAGATCAGGTGAACAAAAGGACTTCCTGTATGTTATTACAATTACACCATGAGTTGTTAATCATGAAACAAACATACACCCCCAGCTGTTCTTCTTCCTGTCGGCGCGATGAACTGAGAATCCAGATGACTGGACCGACTCCCGACAGTATATCCCGAGAGAGCCATGTTTCCATGAAACAGAGTATGTTTACTGCTCATATAAGGAAATCAGTCAATTGAAACAACAAATATTAGGCCCTAATCTATGTATTTTACATGACTGGGAATAATATGCATCTGTTGGTCACAGATACCTTAAAAAAAAAGAGATAGAGGTGTGGATCAGAAGGAAGGTCAGGATCTGGTGTGACCACCATCAATCAGCACTCCTTCGCATAGAGTTAATCAGGCTGTGGAATGTGCTTCTGCTCCTCTTCAATGGCTGTGCAAAGTTGCTGGATATTGGCGGGAACTGGATCCAGAGCATGCCAAACATGCTCAATGGTTGACATGTCTGTTGAATATGCAGTCCAAGGAAGAACTGGGACATTTTCAGCTTCCAGAAATTGTGAACAGATCCTTGTGACATGGGGTCATGAGGTGATGGCGGTGGCACGACAATGGGCCTTAGGATCCCGTCACAGTATCTTTGTGTTATTCAAATTGTAGCATATGCCTGCCCCATACCATAACCCCACCGGCACCATGAGGCACTCTGCTCACAACGTTGACCTCAGCAAACCCCTCACCCACGCAATGTCATACAGGTGGTCTGAGGTTATGAAGCCGGTTGGACATAATTAGCTAAATTACATTCTTTGACAACAGCTCTGCTGGACATTCCTGCAGTCAGCATTTCAATTGCATACTCCCTCAAAACTTTAGATATGTGTGGCATTGTGTTGTGTGACAAAAAACTGCACATATTAGTGGGCTTTTATTGGCCCCAGCACAAGGTGCACCTGTGTAATGATCATGTTTAATCAACTTCTTGATTATATGCCACACCTGTCAGGTGGATGGATCATCTTGGCAAAGGAGAAATGCTCAATAACAGGGATGTAACAGGGATGTAAACAAGTTTGTGCCCAAAAACCTGAAAGAAATTAGCTTTTTGTGTGTATGAAAAATGTCTTGGATCTTTTATTTCAGCTCATGAAAAATGGGACCAACAATTTACAAGTTGCGTTTATATTTTTGTTCAAATCAAATCAAATCACAATCAAATCTAATGTATTTATATAGCCCTTCGTACATCAGCTGATATCTCAAAGTGCTGTACAGAAATCCAGCCTAAAACCCCAAACAGCAAGCAATGCTGGTGTAGAAGCACAGTGGCTATGAAAAACTCCCTAGAAAGGCCAAAACCTAGGAAGAAACCTAGAGAGGAACCAGGCTATGTGTGGTGGCCAGTCCTCTTCTGGCTGTGCCGGGTGGAGATTATAACAGAACATGGCCAAGATGTTCAAATGTTCATAAATGACCAGCATGGTCAAATAATAATAATCACAGTAGTTGTCGAGGGTGCAGCAAGTCAGCACCTCAGCAGTAAATGTCAGTTGGCTTTTTATAGCCGATCATTAAGAGTATCTCTACCGCTCCTGCTGTCTCTAGAGAGTTGAAAACAGCAGGTCTGGGACAGATAGCACGTCCGGTGAACAGGTCAGGGTTCCATAGCCACAGCCAGAACAGTTGAAACTGGAGCAGCAGCACGGCCAGGTGGACTGGGGACAACAAGGAGTCATCATGCCATGTAGTCCTGAGGCATGGTCCTAGGGCTCAGGTCCTCCGAGAGAAAGAAAGAAAGAGAGAAAGAGAGAATTAGAGAGAGCGTACTTAAATTCACACAGGACACCGAATAGGACAGGAGAAGTACTCCAGATATAACAAACTGACCCTAGCCCCCCAACACATAAACTACTGCAGTATAAATACTGGAGGCTGAGACAGGAGGGGTCAGGAGACACTGTGGCCCCATCCGATGATTCCCCCGGACAGGGCCAAACAGGAAGGATATAACACCCCCCCCCCCCCCCCCCCCCCCTATTTTGACAAAGCACAGCCTCCACACCACTAGAGGGATATCCTCAACCACAAGCAACTTGTTCAGTGTAAGTTGAGTTTTCCTCTTTTGCTCTGCTTTTTCTAGGCCCAATGGCTGTTTCCTGTCTCCTCACTCCACTGCTGCCCAACTATATCTTGAATTTTCTGTGGACCATTTATGCTAATTAGAATTGATATGGACACTTATACAATTTTAAACGTTTGCATGGGCAGCTAGCTAGCTAAAGTTACATTTGGATTAGCTTTATATAGCCAATAGGTCTGTTTAAGAACCACCAGATTCTCTGCGATAACAAGCACGATCAACGATGCTGCTTCAACTGAATCTGGCCCGCCACTTACTAGAAACTAGCCCGGGCTCTACCTCAGCTGTCACCACTGCAAGCTAGTTTACATGCTACCGCTAGAACCACCAGCTAGCTAGCTGTACGTTTGGACCCGGCGCATCAACCAACCAACACTCAACACGGTACCGGAGGATCTTGGCTGTGATAAACCCACTAACAGTTTAAAGAAAATTTGTTTGAAAAAAAAATCAGTCTTTTTTCGAGCTTCGACTTTGGGTCGAACCGGGCTCAAATGTTCAGGCCCGATGAGAACTCTAACACATACACACGGGTCCAGAGGACTAATGGAATGGAGGATAGAAGCGGACATTTTTTTTTCTTAATGTTTCCAGCAAAGGTAGCGCTTCAGACTAATGGATATTGTTTCCCTCTCCAATCTGACGCCTAATCTCACAGCGGCTGGCTGACTGGCTGGCTGACTGACTGACTGGCTGGCTGACTGACTGGCTGGCTGGCTGACTGGCTGCACTACAGATAGATTGGAGCCCCCCCAGTGACACACAGACAATTTATTAGGAAGGACGCCACTCATTTTAAGCAAGCAGACTTAGGGTGTGTGTGTCTGTGTGTCTGTGTCGGCATCAGTGTGTGTGTCGCTCTAATCTGCTCCTGGAGAAATGACCTGCCAGAAGCGGAGGGAAGCGTTTACTTTTCCCCATTTGGAATTGATTGATGTCGGAACACAAGGGGGCTGGGCAAAGGTTACCGCGACGATCCGGAAAAGCCTCGACCTACAAATTAACACCAACTACCCCCCCCCCCCCTCCTCTCCCTTCCCTGCGTTCCACCTGCCGTCTAAATGTAACATATCTGATTAAAGTCCTACTCAGCACCTGGTTAAGAGGTCTCTCTGATTGTATCTCCCACTCTGAGAGTACTCCAGATAACGCTGTTGTCTCCCCTTAGCCCTACACATCTTGAATGGTGGGTAATTAGCATTAGCTGGTTGTCTGCTCTGTTCTGTTCTGTCTGATAAAATAGTAGCATTCACCAGCTGCCAGTCAGAAGCTCTAATCTCCCCTCGTTAACCAAACAAACACTTGGCTCTGAACAAAACAGAGATATGAGATTTATCATGTGTTCCAAATGACACCCGATTCCCTATTTAGTGCTCTACTTTTGACCAGGGCCCATAGCAGCTTAGTAGTGCACTATGTAGGGAATAGGATGCCATTTGAGATGTAGCCTGTAGGGCCTCTTGACGGCTGAAAGCAAGAAGCTAGGTGTATGTCGCACGTCACTACTTTACAGGCATTTGAACGTTTATTTTTTTAATCAAAATGCATTTTTGGGCAGAAATGCTTTCTGGAACATGTGAATTTTCATGTGCCTTAATAATAAATGTCTATGCCATCTGTAAATGCAAATACAATTGTTAAATTACAAGCCTAGTTGGTTTAGCCACAGAAAAAAGACAGTAAACTTCCCGCTAGTCATGATTGGCTGAGATAATGGATGGGCTGGACATGCCGAGAGATGAGTTTGGATTGGTCTGCCGTGTAGCATGCTTCTGTCTATAACATGAGCTGCTCAGTATGTGTAGATAATCCTTGCTAACACAATTATTTTGAAAGATATCACGAAGAACTGTAAAAGTGTTGCATTGCTGCCCTGAAGTTAAACGCGCTATCGACAAAGATCAGTGGGAAAAAGTTATGATGGACAACCTTCTGGAGGCAATCGCACCGTGCCGACTCTTTCTGACACTGAAAATTAATCAGACAATGAGGAAATCCCTGATTTAGGTACAAACATTTTCATTGAACCATTGTAGAGTCTTCTCCCATCACTGTCGCCAGAAGAAAAGGCGATTAACAGTGTTGTTGTCACGGAAGAAGTTGATCCAGTTTTGAAATCCGTGAGATGCCCGGCGGAAGCAGAGAGATGATTCCAAGATGCGGAGAAAGTCGAAAAGAGAACACATGACATCTTCAAACTAAGGGCGAACATCCATGACAGAGGGAGAAGCGTTCATCATCATGTATACACGGGTTAGAGTCGAGCTACATTTTCAGATATTATAAGCTTTTACTTTTTGTCAATAAGTTGTTTTCGTTGCAAGTTAAAGCGTACTGTTAGCTACCTGACGTTAGTTGTCTGGCTCGCTAGCTCGCTAGCTAGTGTATGATCTGTGTAGTGATATTATTTGTTAGCTAGCTAGCTAACATGGAACCTAGTTTGTTGAGCTTTAGCTACCTATAGGTTTATGCATGGATGCAATGGATTATGAGTTGGGATTCCGGTTCGTTGTTTAGCTAGCTGTTTAAACCAAAGACTCCACTGTGCAAGTTACCGTTTCACTGTACCATTTACACCTTATGTAACCTGTGCATGTGACACATAAACTCTGATTGTATTTGATATAGTGTGTGTTTAGCAGAGACGGTAATGTGAAGAACAACATGACCTGCACCAAAGTCAGATTAGGATATAGGCCCACTAGTTAAAGTTTATTTTCACTACTACTTTTACCACTTTTAGTCTTGAAATCTTTGGTTGTTTACTACACTACCTTACTCCCTCTGTTTAGCACATGGCCTCACATGTGAATCCTTAAAGAGATGGGTGGGGCTAAAGCTTAAGAGGGTGTGAATGATGCTGAATGGGTGTAGACAAAGAAGAGCTCTCCAGTAGGTGAGAGCTCACGGGCCATTGTCTCAAAAATGGGGTTACAACTTTATCAACTTTCAAAGCAGAATTCATTTCCCCTTGTTCCTGAACTGTATTTATTAGCTCTGAGTCTCTACTTTTGTATAAAAATGTTTTAAAAAAAACATTTTTAAATGTTGCTACAGGCCCCAATCCAGATGGTGATATAGAGAATAGGGCCCCAATCCAGGTGGTGATATAGAGAATAGGGCCCCGATCCAGGTGATGATATAGAGAATAGGGTGTCGTAGTAGAGCACTACTATATAGAGAATAGGGCCCCAGTGTCATAGTAGTGCACTATATAGGGAATAGGGCCCCAGTGTCATAGTAGTGCACTATGTAGGGAATTGGGCCCCAGTGTCATAGTAGTGTACTATATAGGGAATAGTGCCCCAGTATCGTAGTAGTGCACTATATAGGGAATAGGGTCCCAGTGTTGTAGTGGTGCACTATACAGGGAATAGGGTCCCAGTGTTGTAGTAGTGCACTATATAGGGAATAGTGCCCAGTATCGTAGTAGTGCACTATATAGGGAATAGTGCAATATATAGGGAATAGGGTGCCATTTGAGACTCATGGTTGTAGACTGTAGGGCCTCTTTACGGCTGCAATTGTTTTAGGATGACTGGAAAGCAGTTAGGTTTGATGAGGAGAGGAGAAGAGGAGATCTGGAGGAGAGGAGATCTGGAGGAGAGGAGATCTGGAGGAGAGGAGAGGAGGAGGTGGAGAGTAGGAGGAGAGGAGAGTAGGAGGAGAGGAGGAGGAGAGGATACCTGGAGGAGAGGAGGAGGAGAGGAGACCTGGAGGAGAGGAGGTGGAGAGGAGGAGGAAAGGAGGAGAGGAGAGGAAACCTGGTGGAGAGGAGACCTGGAGGAGGAGGAGAGGAGGAGGGGGAGGAGATGAGACCTGGAGGAGAGGAGGAGGAGAGAAGGAGGAGAGGAGAGGAGGATGAGAGGAGATCTGGAGGAGAGGAGGAGGAGAGGAGGAGGAGGAGAGGAGACCTGTAGGAGAGGAGGAGTAGAGGAGATGAGGAGGAGGGGAGGAGACCTGGAGTAGGAGGGGAGGAGACCTGGAGTAGAGGAGGAGGGGAGGAGACCTGGAGGAGGAGAGGAGACCTGGAGGAGGATAGGAGGAGAGACCTGGTGGAGAGGAGGGGAGGAGACCTGGAGGAGAGGGGAGAGGAGAGGAGACCTGGAGGGGAGGAGACCTGGAGGGGAGGAGGAGGAAAGGAGGAGGAGAGGAAAGGAGGAGACCTGGAAGAGAGGAGGAGAGTAGGAGGGGAGGAGACCTGGAGGAGGAGGAGAGTAGAGGAGGAGGGGAGGA
Source organism: Oncorhynchus mykiss (assembly GCF_013265735.2). Lineage (NCBI taxonomy): Eukaryota > Metazoa > Chordata > Actinopteri > Salmoniformes > Salmonidae > Oncorhynchus > Oncorhynchus mykiss. The sequence continues at coordinate 38,937,729 of NC_048592.1, forward strand.
GACCTGGAGGAGAGGAGAGGCTGAGAGTAGGAGGGGAGGAGACCTGGAGGGGAGGAGACCTGGAGGAGGAGGAGGAGAGTAGAAGACCTGGAGGAGAGGAGAGTAGGAGGGGAGGAGACCTGGAGGAGGAGGAGAGTAGAGGAGGAGGGGAGGAGACCTGGAGGAGAGGAGTAGAGTAGGAAAGAAGACCTGGAGGGGAGAACAGGAGCAGGAGAACATGAGGAGCGGAGGAGAGGAGAACAGGAGGAGAGGAGGATAATGCATTATGTGAAATGCTCACTGCTCTGTTGGGAGGAAAAGAGAAAAGCTATCTCACCTTTGATTGTTCTTTCAGCCTGTACTTACAGAATGCATCCCAAATGGCTCCCTATATAGTGCACTATTTTTGACCAGGGCTCGTAGGGGCTTTTGTCAAAAGTAGTGCACTATATAGGGAATAGGGTGCCATTTGGAACACAAATTCCAGATCTGAGCCAAATGGCCTTATCACCCTGAGAGTAGAGATTGTTATCCTACCTAATGCTTCTGATGCTTGGAGGAAAGTGGATTTAGAATAGGTCTCACAATACCCAACCTGGATTCAAATGGTATTTGTCCTTACAATACGATAGATGACTTAGACAAACACCTACCGTTGTAAGGGGGTGAGACCTGGGTTCAAATGGTATTTGTCCTTACAATACGATAGATGACTTAGACAAACACCTACCGTTGTAAGGGGGTGAGACCTGGATTCAAATGGTATTTGTCCTTACAATACGATAGATGACTTAGACAAACAGGGGCTAGGGGGTGAGACCTGGGTTCAAATGGTATTTGTCCTTACAATACGATAGATGACTTAGATAAACACCTACCGTTGTAAGGGGGTGAGACCTGGGTTCAAATGCTATTTGAAATCATGTCAAGTCCATTAGTTGTGCTTGATTGAGCTTGTCTGTTGGAATTTGACCAATAAGAAAAGTCCCAAAAGTGCAAACACCCCCCAACGCAACCACTAGTTCAACCTAGGTGCGTACAATACGTACAATATTTATCAGATGTTATTGGTCCATATTTAACAGATGTTATTGGTCCATATTTATCAGATGTTATTGGTCCATATTTATCAGATGTTATTGGTCACAGACACATATTTATCAGATGTTATTGGTCCATGTTTATCAGATGTTATTGGTCCATATTTATCAGATGTTATTGGTCCATATTTATCAGATGTTATTGGTCCATATTTATCAGATGTTATTGGTCACAGACACATATTTATCAGATGTTATTGGTCCATATTTATCAGATGTTATTGGTCCATATTTATCAGATGTTATTGATCCATATTTATCAGATGTTATTGGTCCATATTTATCAGATGTTATTGGTCACAGACACATATTTATCAGATGTTATTGGTCCATATTTATCAGATGTTATTGGTCCATATTTATCAGATGTTATTGGTCCATATTTATCAGATGTTATTGGTCCATATTTATCAGATGTTATTGGTCACAGACACATGTTTATCAGATGTTATTGGTCCATACACATATTTATCAGATGTTATTGGTCCATATTTATCAGATGTTATTGGTCCATATTTATCAGATGTTATTGGTCCATATTTATCAGATGTTATTGGTCACAGACACATATATATCAGATGTTATTGGTCACAGACACATATTTATCAGATGTTATTGGTCCATATTTATCAGATGTTATTGGTCACAGACACATATATATCAGATGTTATTGGTCACAGACACATATTTATCAGATGTTATTGGTCCATATTTATCAGATGTTATTGGTCACAGACACATATTTAACAGATGTTATTGGTCACAGACACATATTTATCAGATGTTATTGGTCCATATTTATCAGATGTTATTGGTCCATACACATATTTAACAGATGTTATTGGTCCATATTTATCAGATGTTATTGGTCCATATTTATCAGATGTTATTGGTCACAGACACATGTTTATCAGATGTTATTGGTCCATATTTATCAGATGTTATTGGTCCATACACATATTTAACAGATGTTATTGGTCCATATTTATCAGATGTTATTGGTCCATATTTATCAGATGTTATTGGTCCATATTTATCAGATGTTATTGGTCACAGACACATGTTTATCAGATGTTATTGATCCATATTTATCAGATGTTATTGGTCCATACACATATTTAACAGATGTTATTGGTCCATGTTTATCAGATGTTATTGGTCCATATTTATCAGATGTTATTGGTCCATATTTATCAGATGTTATTGGTCACAGACACATGTTTATCAGATGTTATTGGTCCATATTTATCAGATGTTATTGGTCACAGACACATGTTTATCAGATGTTATTGGTCCATATTTATCAGATGTTATTGGTCCATGTTTATCAGATGTTATTGGTCCATATTTATCAGATGTTATTGGTCCATATTTATCAGATGTTATTGGTCCATATTTAACAGATGTTATTGGTCACAGACACATGTTTATCAGATGTTATTGGTCCATATTTATCAGATGTTATTGGTCCATATTTATCAGATGTCATTGGTCACAGACACATGTTTATCAGATGTTATTGGTCCATATTTATCAGATGTTATTGGTCACAGACACATGTTTATCAGATGTTATTGGTCACAGACACATGTTTATCAGATGTTATTGGTCCATATTTATCAGATGTTATTGGTCCATATTTATCAGATGTTATTGGTCCATATTTATCAGATGTTATTGGTCCATATTTATCAGATGTTATTGGTCCATATTTATCAGATGTTATTGGTCACAGACACATGTTTATCAGATGTTATTGATCCATATTTATCAGATGTTATTGGTCCATATTTATCAGATGTTATTGGTCCATATTTATCAGATGTTATTGGTCCATATTTATCAGATGTTATTGGTCCATATTTATCAGATGTTATTGGTCCATATTTATCAGATGTTATTGGTCACAGACACATATATATCAGATGTTATTGGTCACAGACACATATTTATCAGATGTTATTGGTCCATATTTATCAGATGTTATTGGTCACAGACACATATTTAACAGATGTTATTGGTCACAGACACATATTTATCAGATGTTATTGGTCCATATTTATCAGATGTTATTGGTCCATGTTTATCAGATGTTATTGGTCCATATTTATCAGATGTTATTGGTCCATATTTATCAGATGTTATTGGTCCATATTTATCAGATGTTATTGGTCCATATTTATCAGATGTTATTGGTCCATATTTATCAGATGTTATTGATCACAGACACATATTTATCAGATGTTATTGGTCCATGTTTATCAGATGTTATTGATCCATATTTATCAGATGTTATTGGTCCATATTTATCAGATGTTATTGGTCACAGACACATATTTATCAGATGTTATTGGTCCATATTTATCAGATGTTATTGATCCATATTTATCAGATGTTATTGGTCCATATTTATCAGATGTTATTGATCCATATTTAACAGATGTTATTGGTCACAGACACATATATATCAGATGTTATTGGTCACAGACACATATTTATCAGATGTTATTGGTCCATATTTATCAGATGTTATTGGTCACAGACACATATTTAACAGATGTTATTGGTCACAGACACATATTTATCAGATGTTATTGGTCCATATTTATCAGATGTTATTGGTCCATACACATATTTAACAGATGTTATTGGTCCATATTTATCAGATGTTATTGGTCCATATTTATCAGATGTTATTGGTCACAGACACATGTTTATCAGATGTTATTGGTCCATATTTATCAGATGTTATTGATCCATACACATATTTAACAGATGTTATTGGTCCATATTTATCAGATGTTATTGGTCCATATTTATCAGATGTTATTGGTCCATATTTATCAGATGTTATTGGTCCATATTTATCAGATGTTATTGGTCCATATTTATCAGATGTTATTGGTCCATATTTAACAGATGTTATTGGTCCATATTTATCAGATGTTATTGGTCACAGACACATGTTTATCAGATGTTATTGGTCCATATTTAACAGATGTTATTGGTCCATATTTATCAGATGTTATTGGTCCATATTTATCAGATGTTATTGATCACAGACACATATTTATCAGATGTTATTGGTCCATATTTATCAGATGTTATTGGTCCATATTTATCAGATGTTATTGGTCCATATTTATCAGATGTTATTGGTCCATATTTATCAGATGTTATTGGTCCATATTTATCAGATGTTATTGGTCCATATTTATCAGATGTTATTGGTCACAGACACATATTTATCAGATGTTATTGATCACAGAGACATGTTTATCAGATGTTATTGGTCCATATTTATCAGATGTTATTGGTCCATATTTATCAGATGTTATTGGTCCATATTTATCAGATGTTATTGGTCCATATTTATCAGATGTTATTGGTCCATATTTATCAGATGTTATTGGTCCATATTTATCAGATGTTATTGGTCCATATTTATCAGATGTTATTGGTCCATATTTATCAGATGTTATTGGTCACAGACACATATTTATCAGATGTTATTGGTCCATATTTATCAGATGTTATTGATCCATATTTATCAGATGTTATTGGTCCATATTTAACAGATGTTATTGGTCCATATTTATCAGATGTTATTGGTCCATATTTATCAGATGTCATTGGTCACAGACACATGTTTATCAGATGTTATTGGTCCATATTTATCAGATGTTATTGGTCACAGACACATGTTTATCAGATGTTATTGGTCCATATTTATCAGATGTTATTGGTCCATATTTATCAGATGTTATTGGTCCATATTTATCAGATGTTATTGGTCCATATTTATCAGATGTTATTGGTCCATGTTTATCAGATGTTATTGGTCACAGACACATATTTATGAGATGTTATTGGTCCATATTTATCAGATGTTATTGGTCACAGACACATATTTATGAGATGTTATTGTGGGGTTGTAGTGAAACACTTGTGTTCCTAGCACCAACAGTGCTGTAATATCTAACAATTCACAACAACAACACACAAATCTAAAAGTTAAAAGAAGGGAATTAATGAAATAAAGAAAAATATAAATATTAGGATGAGCAATGACGGAGTAGCATTGACTAGAATACAGTAGAATGGAGTATATACTGTACATATGAGATGAGTAAATCAGTATGTAAACATTATGTCTATGTTTATAGGGCAGCAGCCTCTAAGGTGCAGGGTTGAGTAACCGGGTGGTAGCCGGATAGTGATGGCTATTTTAACAGTTTAATGGCCTTGAGATGAAAGCTGTTTTTTCAGTCTCTCGGGCCCCAGCTTTGATGCACCTGTACGGACCTCGCCTTCTGGATGATGACGGGGTGAACAGGCAGTGGCTCGGGTGGTTGATATCCTTTATGATATTTTTGGCCTTCCTGTGACATCGGGTGGTGTGGGTGTCCTGGAGGGCAGGTAGTTTGCCCCCGGTGATGCGTTGGGCAGATCGCACCACCCTCTGGAGAGCTCTGCGGTTGCGGGCGGTGCAGTTTCCATACCAGGCGGTGATACAGCCAGACAGGATGCTTTCAATTGTGCATCTGTAAAAGTTTCGGAGGGTCTTAGGGGCCAAGCTGAATTTCTTCAGCCTCCTGAGGTTGAAGAGGCGCTGTTGCAAGGCGCCACACGGTCTGATGATGTTAATAATGACTGTAAACTCTTTTGGCCTCGAGGAGTGTCTCCTCTTTAACATCAAAGACTGTGATTTAATCACCAATACATGAAGCCAATCATCAGACTGGAGAAACGCTGGGATTTAATTCTACTCCACACACACACACACACACACACACACCGACCAGCTCGTCAGCTTTCTGCTCATTGATTAAAATCTGTTCAGCACCGTTCCATACAGCAGACAGACAGCTAGGAGTGAGGCTGAAGCATCAAAGCATTTTTAAAACGCTGGACTTCTTAAATGACTGGAGCTGATTGACGTTATTAGAATTAATGTATTCACAGTTTTATCTAGGAGTTTCAGAGATACTTTAACTTGCTTAGAACTCAATAACTTTTGCAAAACACGGCACCATCAGATCTAACTCGTGGGAATCGAACTTGATTTAATTTTGCCAATAAAGTCTCAATACATTTAAAAGTTTAAGAAATGGTGTTATTCAACAAGACTTAATTAAACTATGAAATAAAGCCTTAGTTTTTAAGAGGACAATCCAGAAGCTGACTGTGATGCCAGTTTTGCCTCAGTCCATACTGGCCCGTGCCATCTCATCCCATCTTGTGTGTGTGTGTGTGTGTGTGTGTGTGAGAGAGAAATGGGCCTGAAACCCTGAAGTTGTTAACTAGGATCCTTCCCTTGTTTATCCCACCGCTAGGATCCGATTGCATACTAGGGCTGCTCTAGGGGGGCCTCTGGTCTCTAAGTATGCCCCAAGGAAGGGAGGAAGAGGGTAGACTGGCACACCCCAATGTCTCTACAGCTGTTTCCAGACTCTGGTCTCTCAGTGCCCTCGGGGGTACAAGTACCCTGAGGGGCAAACAGGACAAACCCCAGTCTCACAGGCTAACTGACAATACACACTGTCTGTTGGTGTGTCTGTCTGGGCCCAGATATGAAACAATGTCCCTCAGTGACAGACACATTTGAAGACAGCCCTACATTATTCAATTGATCAACAACTTCCTCTCGGAGTTCCTAGATGACCCTATCCAGCTGATGAAATGCCAGGTAGCTAGAAACAGACAGTAGACTTTTATAGGGCGAAATGGCCAAAATATCAATGTTTTTGAAACATAAAAGTTCTAAATATGCTTTTGAGTAGTTCATGACCCTAAGGTGGCAAAATATCAATGATATGAGGCTTTCTCCATTCTGATTGTTTAATACCATTTCAATCCAACTTCCAGACATCTTTTTCCTTCACATTTTCATACATTTTCAGCTCTTTTGTTAGCATTTCCACACTGTGCCCATCAGAGCTAGCTGGGCAAAAATATGGGCACAAATCTATGCCTAGTTATTTGATGAACTGTTGGAGTCATGGAAATAGAATGATTGTTTTAATTCAATAGTTGGAATATCGTGTGCAGCTCCTTGAATACATTGTTGTTTGACATGACAATGAATTAATAATCCAGGGAGGAGTTATTGACAGGGTAGGAACCAAAGTGTTGGTCATGTTTCCAGGTGAACCTAATTAGATGTTTCATTAAGTTTTCTTACCTCCATATAGCTAGCTAGCATATTCATGCTTCGCCTATTCTTCTCTGATTTAGAAGATACCGTTGCACAAACAACGTGCTTATCTAGGTCTACACCAGCACTAGTACCAGGCTGTATTCGCTAGCTAGCTACGTTTGCAGCTAACGAACGATTGATTAGCATTAGCGGCTAACACAATTTATTTCTAACAACAACTTCCTAAGAAAAGACAAACTAGCAGATAGTAGGATACAAACTAATAGTGTAATTCTAGAAGGCTTGTGGAAAGCAGCATGTCACCAACATCTCTCTGCATCCATCTGATCATGCAGAGGGAACGGCAAGAAAGTTCTCTAGACTCGTGGTCGAGAAACTGCTCTCTCATTGAGTGGCAGGGGGCGGGGCTTGGTGTGACAGGGGGGCGGGGCTTGGTGTGGGAAGTGGAATGCAGCAGGAGGAGAAAGACGATTCAAGTAGCAAACAGAGTGAACTGTAAAAATGGACACGAGTTGGAGCTGCGTATCGCTTTTAACAAGACAAACATTGAAATACTGTTAGAGAAGGTCAAGTAGAAACCCAAATCGGTTCCTGCATCAATACTGGTATATAGTCAGATAAGGTATACCGCCCAGCCTTATACTTTACCTGTTCAGATGAATAGCCAGGTAGTTCAAAACAGACAGTACCTGTTCAGATGAATAGCCAGGTAGATAGAAACAGACAGTACCTGTTCAGATGAATAGCCAGGTAGATAGAAACAGACAGTACCTGTTCAGATGAATAGCCAGGTAGATAGAAACAGACAGTACCTGTTCAGATGAATAGCCAGGTAGATAGAAACAGACAGTACCTGTTCAGATGAATAACCAGGTAGATAGTACCTGTTCAGATGAATAGCCAGGTAGATAGAAACAGACAGTACCTTTACCTGTTCAGATGAATAGCCAGGTAGATAGAAACAGACAGTACCTTTACCTGTTCAGATGAATAGCCAGGTAGATAGAAACAGTCAGTACCTGTTCAGATGAATAGCCAGGTAGATAGAAACAGACAGTACCTGTTCAGATGAATAGCCAGGTAGATAGAAACAGACAGTACTTTTACCTGTTCAGATGAATAGCCAGGTAGCTCGAAACAGACAGTACCTGTTCAGAGAGAGGAGCGATCCAGCCAGTGTTCTTTGTGGGCGACTCAGCTAGTCATATGATCTCTGTGCTGTTGGGCCTCCAGATGCCTTTACAACAAGAGCTATTTTTAGTACTGAGAGACCCAGCTGTTTCTCCTCTCCCTCTGTCATGGTTGATTCTTGTGCCAGCAGTAGGCTGCTGTTCCCTTCTCCCTCCCTGCTCCCCTGAGACCCATTCTGTTCTGAGGGAATAATGGTCCAAGGAGGAGGAGAAGTGGAGAAAGAGGAGACGGGATGGAGGGAGAATGGACCTCCTCCTGACAGAGATTAATTTGCTATTTTTTTGTATTATGTTAAACACAATAGCAACTGTTACTCCAGACCAGCTCACCATCTTTTTGGCTTCGTTTGCATTCCAAATAAAACCTGATTCCCTATATATTACACTACTTTTCACCGGGGCCCATAATGATTAGTGATGATTTAGGGAATGTGGTGCCATTTAACTCAGTCTACTAACTCAGTGCACACATTGATGTGCGTACAACGGTGCTTGAGGGTTGGGGGGGGGGGGGATTGGGGGGGGGGGGGGGTGGGGTGGGGGGGGGGGCACAGTAACTAAAGACGGGTTAATGAAAGCCCGTGTCTCTGTTTAGTCCTGACTCATAACATCTTAAAAAAGTGTCAGACATGAACAGACATTGCCAAACATAGAATCTGAACAGCATCTGATTCCACCATTTTTTTTGTTTTGTTTTTTTTTGCCCAAAAATAATCATGTAAAGTTTGAAATGACAGCTCAGTGGTCTAAAATACTTAAGTGAAAATACTTTTTTTCGGGGGGGGGGGTATTTGTACTTGATGATTTATATTTTTGACACTTTTTTTTCCTAGAAAAAATCATGTTTTCCCTGACAGCCAAAAGTCATTACATTTTTAATGCTTAGCAGGACAGGAGATGGTCCAATTCATGCACTTATCAAGAGAACATTCCTTCTGCCTCTGATCTGGAGGACTCACTAAACACAAATGCTTTGTTTGTAAATGATGTCTGAGGGTTAGAGTGTGACCCTGGCTATCCGTTAACACAATAAATAAGAAAATAATGCTGTCTGGTTTGCTTAATATAAGGAATTTAAATTGATTCCTACTATTACATGGCCTACTTATACTACCGTTCAAAAGTTTGGGGTTTTTGAAAGAAAAGCACATGTTTTGTCCATTAAAATAATATCAAATTGATCAGAAATACAGTGTAGACATTGTTAATGTTGTAAATGACTATTGAGGCTGGAAACGGCAAATTATTTTATGGAGTATCTACATAGGCGTACAGAGGCCCATTATCAGCAACCATCACGCCTGTGTTCCAATGGCACGTTGTGTTAGCTAATTTAAGTTTATCATTTTAAAAGTCTAATTGATCATTAGAAAACCCTTTTGCAATTCTGTTAGCACAGCTGAAAACTGTTGTCCTGATTTAAAGAAGCAATAAAACTGGCCTTCTTTAGACTAGTTGAGTGTCTGGAGCATCAGCATTTGTGGGTTCTATTACAGGTTGCGTTGATGTGCACTATGGTGTTTGAGGGGGGGAGGAGGGGGTGGGGGGGGGGGGGGGTATTGTGGTAAATCACTAAAGCACTAAAGCCACAGTTGCCTGTGTCTCCGTTCAGTCTTAACTCGTAACATATTAACTTAGAAGGTGGTTGTATGCATATGGATTCCTTTTTTTTGAAGCACTTGGTTGAACCGTCTTGCGATGTTCCAAGCCATGTGTTATCAATGGGTAGGCCTACTTTTTGTTGATTACTTCAAAATGCATGCTCCTCTTGTTTTTGACCTAGACCCAGAGAGAGAAGGACAGAAGAGGAACCCTGACAGTCATACATGGATACTGTTACTTTTGATTTGTGTGTCTGTGGTACATTATTCACTATATAACATAGGACTACAGTAGGGAATACTGGTGTTGTTGACCAAAATCAACATCTAATTGTATTTGTCATGTAAACAGTTTACCACAGCTTTGTAATAGAGGTATGTCTGGTAATAGAAGAGGTGGTATGTCTAGTAATATAAGAGGTGGTAATAGAAGAAGTGGTATGTCTAGTAATAGAAGATGTGGTAATAGAAGAGGTGGTCTGTCTAGTAATAGAAGAGGTGGTATATCTAGTAATAGAAGAGGTGGTAATAGAAGAGGTGGTATGTCTGGTAATAGAAAAGGTGGTAAGTCTAGTAATAGAAGAGGTGGTATGTCTAGTAATAGAAGAGGTGGTAGGTCTAGTAATAGAAGAGGTGGTATGTCTAGTAATAGTAGAGGTGGTATGTCTAGTAATAGAAGAGGTGGTAGGTCTAGTAATAGAAGAGGTGGTATGTCTAGTAATAGAAGAGGTGGTAGGTCTAGTAATAGAAGAGGTGGTATGTCTAGTAATAGAAGAGGTGGTATATCTAGTAATAGAAGAGGTGGTAATAGAAGAGGTGGTATGTCTGGTAATAGAAAAGGTGGTAAGTCTAGTAATAGAAGAGGTGGTATGTCTAGTAATAGAAGAGGTGGTAGGTCTAGTAATAGAAGAGGTGGTATGTCTAGTAATAGTAGAGGTGGTATGTCTAGTAATAGAAGAGGTGGTAGGTCTAGTAATAGAAGAGGTGGTATGTCTAGTAATAGAAGAGGTGGTAGGTCTAGTAATAGAAGAGGTGGTATGTCTAGTAATAGAAGAGGTGGTATATCTAGTAATAGAAGAGGTGGTAATAGAAGAGGTGGTATGTCTGGTAATAGAAAAGGTGGTAAGTCTAGTAATAGAAGAGGTGGTATGTCTAGTAATAGAAGAGGTGGTATGTCTAGTAATAGAAGAGGTGGTAGGTCTAGTAATAGAAGAGGTGGTATGTCTAGTAATAGTAGAGGTGGTATGTCTAGTAATAGAAGAGGTGGTAATAGAAGAGGTGGTATGTCTAGTAATAGAAGATGTGGTAATAGAAGAGGTGGTATGTCTAGTAATAGAAGATGTGGTAATAGAAGAGGTGGTAGGTCTAGCAATAGAAGAGGTGGTATGTCTGGTAATAGAAGAGGTGGCAATAGAAGAGGTGGTATGTCTAGTAATAGAAGAGGTGGTAATAGAAGAGGTGGTAATAGAAGAGGTGGTAATAGAAGAGGTGGTAATAGAAGAGGTGGTAATAGAAGAGGTGGTAATAGAAGAGGTGGTATATCTAGTAATAGAAGAGGTGGTAATAGAAGAGGTGGTATGTCTAGTAATAGAAGAGGTGGTAATAGAAGAGGTGGTAATAGAAGAGGTGGTAATAGAAGAGGTGGTATATCTAGTAATATAAGAGGTGGTAATAGAAGAGGTGGTATGTCTAGTAATAGAAGAGGTGGTAATAGAAGAGGTGGTAATAGAAGAGGTGGTAATAGAAGAGGTGGTAATAGAAGAGGTGGTATATCTAGTAATAGAAGAGGTGGTAATAGAAGAGGTGGTATGTCTAGTAATAGAAGATGTGGTAGGTCTAGTAATAGAAGAGGTGGTATGTCTAGTAATAGAAGTGGTGTGTGTGTGCGTGTGTGTGTGTGTGTGCGTGTGTGTGTGTGTGTGGTGATACGAAGGTTGTAAGGTTGTACGGAGTGATTAAAGGGCAAATAACCTTGCCTGATACATTCACAAATTAATTACCCAGCCGGACTGAACACACCTTTCCAATTAGTCATGTTTCTATTAGATGGTACAGGATGTACACTGCACGACGGTGTTCTGTCAAAAATGGGACTCCAGTTATTTCCTGTTCCACACCGTCCCCTGCTTATGACACGTCAGGAAGTCAACACTATTATTAAATTACGCATGTCATGGCTAGAGGACAAATTAGCATATTTAAATTTAATATATGCAGTATATTCGCTGAGGACAATTGTAGCTAATGATAACGCTAGGTACCGCAAAACTGTCTCTCTCTTTCTCTCAGACCTGTGGGTAGCTGCTATATGAATATAACATGCCTTACGTGGACTCCTGGGTTATTACGGTTCATTTGCTTTTGAGTGGCAGCAGGATTATATTGATGTTGAATGCTGAATGAGATTGAGTCAATGAGTTTGACGTGCGGCTCAACAAACTAGCCACGGCCACAAACACTTTTTTTCTGAAGGATAATGATTATTATTTATTTTTAAACACGTTTTTTGTTACTCATGGAGGTACTTTGTGTATATAAATCTCAGATAAAAATGTGGACAGGCTGCATGATCACGTCTGCTGTAGCTGACGTTTGTAGATCTCCTGCAGACGCGACCTTATTCTAACCAAACCCTTACAGTTAGATTTTAAACCGTACAGAGTGGAGAGGAGAGGAGAGCAAAAAAGAAAGTTCTAGAGACTTCTTCAGCAGACTGATCTGAAAGGCCATGACACTTCACATTAACAGGAACACCCTCACAGCAAGAGCCTTTTTGATTGGCTGGTGGGTGGCGGCGGTGACAGAGAGAGAGAGAGAGAGAGAGCGAGAGAGTGCACACGTCTCAAATGGCACCCTATTCCCTATGTAGTGCACTACTTTTGACCAGGGGCCCATAAGCACATCAAAAAAGGGCCTAGCTATGTGGCCGAGGCTGTTAAGACGTGTCGAAACTAGTGTAAAGGAGTAGGGTGCCAATCGGGACGTAGACAGAGAGAGAAAAGTGAGAACAGCTCTTCTTGTCTGTCTTCATTGACATTTCCATGGCGGCTGGTCTCTCCTTTCTCTCCGAGTGACCTCTATGAATTTAATTAGCATATTGTAGACCTGGAGGGGTTTTGGTTTAAAGATCACCCCTTCATTCTGACTCCCCGACCGGGCCCCACATCATGGATACATCCCAAATTGCATCCCAATTCCCTACATAGTGCACTCGGTTTGACCAGAGCCCTATAGGCCTTAGGATGCTATTTGGGACGCAGGCCCAGTGATTCTCGCAGGGTTCAGAATCTGAATGGAAGGGAAATAATGAGCTCTTGTAGTCGTTAAATGATATCCTCTCCACTCCACAAGCCATCACTCTAGTTCATAATGAATGTAGCCCCAGCCTTATAGGCTTTGGTGATTAAGACAGTGGCACTGTGAACTAAATTAGTTGTGAACGTATGGAACACTATTTACCTGTGTGAAACATCCAATCAGGTGAGCCTATGTTATACCTCCTTACAACCAGCTGGATCGTTGGGAGTATACATAAATGATTTGCTACACAGACACCGGTCAACCATCTGGGAATTTCCAGGGATAAGGTTATATATATATATAATACCCCTGTGAAACATTTCATCTTTTTAATTTTCTAGATATGAACTGAGTAAGGAAGGTAAATGTAGTACTGGTGATGTTCTGTTGAACTGGTTGAACTGACACGTCAGAGTTGAGTTGTAATTGTGTATATATATATATATATCTATATATATATCTTACAAAGGCTGTGCTAATTTGATATTGATATACTCGGAACACTTACATCACTTTCACGTCTACTGTACTGTGCTGCAATTGGTCTACTGTAGACCAGGTAGTCTCTGATTGGTCTACTGTAGACCAGGTAGTCCCTGATTGGTCTACTGTAGACCAGGTAGTCCCTGATTGGTCTACTGTAGACCAGGTAGTCTCTGATTGGTCTACTGTAGACCAGGTAGTCCCTGATTGGTCTACTGTAGACCAGGTAGTCCCTGATTGGTCTACTGTAGACCAGGTAGTCCCTGATTGGTCTACTGTAGACCAGGTAGTCCCTGATTGGTCTACTGTAGACCAGGTAGTCCCTGATTGGTATACTGTAGACCAGGTAGTCTCTGATTGGTCTACAGTAGACCAGGTAGTCTCTGATTGGTCTACTGTAGACCAGGTAGTCCCTGATTGGTATACTGTAGACCAGGTAGTCTCTGATTGGTCTACAGTAGACCAGGTAGTCTCTGATTGGTCTACTGTAGACCAGGTAGTCTCTGATTGGTCTACTATAGACCAGATAGTACCTGATTGGTCTACTATAGGGTTGTAACAATTCTCGTAGCATTTCCAAAATTCCTTGGTGTTCCAGAAATCCTGGTTGGAAGATTCCTGGATTACTGGAAAACCAGGGTATTTGGGAGAAGTTACTGGTATTTTGCTAACTTATTCTACTGTCACAAGAGAAAGAGTGTAAAGTTGGTCGTACAATTTTAAACCGAGACCCCACAGACAATAGTCATGACATGTTTCCCAAGCCCTGGGCTAATGTGGATGTATTCTACCCTGACAAATGACTGTCTCTTTCTTAGGCTATTATCACTCTCTGCTCTGCATCACAGACCATAAATGTTTATGACAGGGAGTAGCAGAAAACTGAACCACACACACACACACACACACACCACACACAATATTTTGATCATCAGTCTTTCTATCTAACACATGGAGACTCTGTTGCTGCCTGTTATAAACTAACACATGGAGACTCTGTTGCTGCCTGTTATAAACTAACACATGAAGACTCTGTTGCTGCCTGTTATAAACTAACACATGGAGACTCTGTTGCTGCCTGTTATAAACTAACACATGGAGACTCTGTTGCTGCCTGTTATAAACTAACACATGAAGACTCTGTTGCTGCCTGTTATAAACTAACACATGAAGACTCTGTTGCTGCCTGTTATAAACTAACACATGGAGACTCTGTTGCTGCCTGTTATAAACTAACACATGGAGACTCTGTTGCTGCCTGTTATAAACTAACACATGAAGACTCTGTTGCTGCCTGTTATAAACTAACACATGGAGACTCTGTTGCTGCCTGTTATAAACTAACACATGGAGACTCTGTTGCTGCCTGTTATAAACTAACACATGAAGACTCTGTTGCTGCCTGTTATAAACTAACACATTAAGACTCTGTTGCTGCCTGTTATAAACTAACACATGGAGACTCTGTTGCTGCCTGTTATAAACTAACACATGGAGACTCTGTTGCTGCCTGTTATAAACTAACACATGGAGACTCTGTTGCTGCCTGTTATAAACTAACACATTGAGACTCTGTTGCTGCCTGTTTATAAACTAACACATGGAGACTCTGTTGCTGCCTGTTTATAAACTAACACATGAAGACTCTGTTGCTGCCTGTTATAAACTAACACATGAAGATTCTGCTGCCTGTTATAAACTAACACATGAAGACTCTGTTGCTGCCTGTTATAAACTAACACATGAAGACTCTGTTGCTGCCTGTTTATAAACTAACACATGAAGACTCTGTTGCTGCCTGTTATAAACTAACACATGAAGACTCTGTTGCTGCCTGTTATAAACTAACACATGAAGACTCTGTTGCTGCCTGTTATAAACTAACACATGAAGACTCTGTTGCTGCCTGTTTATAAACTAACACATGAAGACTCTGTTGCTGCCTGTTATAAACTAACACATGAAGACTCTGTTGCTACCTGTTATAAACTAACACATGAAGACTCTGTTGCTGCCTGTTATAAACTAACACATGGAGACTCTGTTGCTGCCTGTTATAAACTAACACATGGAGACTCTGTTGCTGCCTGTTATAAACTAACACATGGAGACTCTGTTGCTGCCTGTTATAAACTAACACATGAAGACTATGTTGCTGCCTGTTATAAACTAACACATGGGGACTCTGTTGCTGCCTGTTATAAACTAACACATGAAGACTCTGTTGCTGCCTGTTATAAACTAACACATGGATACTCTGTTGCTGCCTGTTATAAACTAACACATGAAGACTCTGTTGCTGCCTGTTATAAACTAACACATGAAGACTCTGTTGCTGCCTGTTATAAACTAACACATGAAGACTCTGTTGCTGCCTGTTATAAACTAACACATGAAGACTCTGTTGCTGCCTGTTATAAACTAACACATGAAGACTCTGTTGCTGCCTGTTATAAACTAACACATGAAGACTCTGTTGCTGCCTGTTTATAAACTAACACATGAAGACTCTGTTGCTGCCTGTTATAAACTAACACATGGAGACTCTGTTGCTGCCTGTTATAAACTAACACATGGAGACTCTGCTGCTGCCTGTTATAAACTAACACATGAAGACTCTGTTGCTGCCTGTTATAAACTAACACATGGAGACTCGGTTGCTGCCTGTTATAAACTAACACATGAAGACTCTGTTGCTGCCTGTTATAAACTAACACATGGAGACTCTGTTGCTGCCTGTTATAAACTAAGACATGGAGACTCTGTTGCTGCCTGTTATAAACCAACACATGAAGACTCTGTTGCTGCCTGTTATAAACTAATACATGAAGACTCTGTTGCTGCCTGTTATAAACTAACACATGAAGACTCTGTTGCTACCTGTTATAAACTAACACATGAAGACTCTGTTGCTAACTGTTATAAACTAACACATGGAGACTCTGTTGCTGCCTGTTATAAACTAACACATGGAGACTCTGTTGCTGCCTGTTATAAACTAACACATGGAGACTCTGTTGCTGCCTGTTATAAACTAACACATGGAGACTCTGTTGCTGCCTGTTATAAACTAACACATGGGGACTCTGTTGCTGCCTGTTATAAACTAACACATGAAGACTCTGTTGCTGCCTGTTATAAACTAACACATGGAGACTCTGTTGCTGCCTGTTATAAACTAACACATGAAGACTCTGTTGCTGCCTGTTATAAACTAACACATGAAGACTCTGTTGCTGCCTGTTATAAACTAACACATGAAGACTCTGTTGCTGCCTGTTATAAACTAACACATGAAGACTATGTTGCTGCCTGTTATAAACTAACACATGGGGACTCTGTTGCTGCCTGTTATAAACTAACACATGAAGACTCTGTTGCTGCCTGTTATAAACTAACACATGGAGACTCTGTTGCTGCCTGTTATAAACTAACACATGAAGACTCTGTTGCTGCCTGTTATAAACTAACACATGAAGACTCTGTTGCTGCCTGTTATAAACTAACACATGAAGACTCTGTTGCTGCCTGTTATAAACTAACACATGAAGACTCTGTTGCTGCCTGTTTATAAACTAACACATGAAGACTCTGTTGCTGCCTGTTATAAACTAACACATGGAGACTCTGTTGCTGCCTGTTATAAACTAACACATGGAGACTCTGCTGCTGCCTGTTATAAACTAACACATGAAGACTCTGTTGCTGCCTGTTATAAACTAACACATGGAGACTCTGTTGCTGCCTGTTATAAACTAACACATGAAGACTCTGTTGCTGCCTGTTATAAACTAACACATGGAGACTCTGTTGCTGCCTGTTATAAACTAACACATGAAGACTCTGTTGCTGCCTGTTATAAACTAACACATGGAGACTCTGTTGCTACCTGTTATAAACTAACACATGAAGACTCTGTTGCTAACTGTTATAAACTAACACATGGAGACTCTGTTGCTGCCTGTTATAAACTAACACATGGAGACTCTGTTGCTGCCTGTTATAAACTAACACATGGAGACTCTGTTGCTGCCTGTTATAAACTAACACATGGAGACTCTGTTGCTGCCTGTTATAAACTAACACATGGGGACTCTGTTGCTGCCTGTTATAAACTAACACATGAAGACTCTGTTGCTGCCTGTTATAAACTAACACATGGAGACTCTGTTGCTGCCTGTTATAAACTAACACATGAAGACTCTGTTGCTGCCTGTTATAAACTAACACATGAAGACTCTGTTGCTGCCTGTTATAAACTAACACATGAAGACTCTGTTGCTGCCTGTTATAAACTAACACATGAAGACTCTGTTGCTGCCTGTTATAAACTAACACATGGAGACTCTGTTGCTACCTGTTATAAACTAACACATGAAGACTCTGTTGCTAACTGTTATAAA
The DNA here is from genome assembly GCF_013265735.2 of Oncorhynchus mykiss. NCBI lineage: Eukaryota > Metazoa > Chordata > Actinopteri > Salmoniformes > Salmonidae > Oncorhynchus > Oncorhynchus mykiss. The sequence goes on from NC_048592.1 coordinate 38,955,945, forward strand.
CTAACACATGGAGACTCTGTTGCTGCCTGTTATAAACTAACACATGGAGACTCTGTTGCTGCCTGTTATAAACTAACACATGAAGACTCTGTTGCTGCCTGTTATAAACTAACACATGGAGACTCTGTTGCTGCCTGTTATAAACTAACACATGGAGACTCTGTTGCTGCCTGTTATAAACTAACACATGAAGACTCTGTTGCTGCCTGTTATAAACTAACACATGGAGACTCTGTTGCTGCCTGTTATAAACTAAGACATGGAGACTCTGTTGCTGCCTGTTATAAACTAACACATGAAGACTCTGTTGCTGCCTGTCATAAACTAACACATGAAGACTCTGTTGCTGCCTGTTATAAACTAACACATGGAGACTCTGTTGCTGCCTGTTATAAACTAACACATGGAGACTCTGTTGCTGCCTGTTATAAACTAACACATGAAGACTCTGCTGCCTGTTATAAACTAACACATGAAGACTCTGCTGCCTGTTATAAACTAACACATGAAGACTCTGTTGCTGCCTGTTTATAAACTAACACATGAAATTGCTTAGTGGCTTGTGATGTCAGCTAAGGCATTTAATTTGGTGATTTATCACCGGCTTTACCACAAAGCTCTTCACCCTGCCACTGCGACACGCCACTTTGAACAATCACTCACTGCTGTATAATTCACAGGGGAGGCACTAGCCAGTACCTGGCTGTCTGGCTGTCTAGCGCTCAAATGACCAAAGTTTAGGCAATTCCCAGCATCCTTGTCAATGGGAGAAGTGAGCTGAAAGGTCTCAAGTATTTACGTGATTGAAGCCCCTCAACATGGTAGGTGAAGATAAGGTCTACATCTCAAATGGCACCACATGTTTTATGTAGTGCCTATGGACCACATGTCTTATGTAGTGCCTATGGACCACATGTCTTATGTAGTGCCTATGGACCACATGTCTTATGTAGTGCCTATGGACCACATGTCTTATGTAGTGCCTAGGGACCACATGTCTTATGTAGTGTCTATGGACCACATGTCTATGGACCACATGTCTTATGTAGTGCTGTGGACCACATGTCTTATGTAGTGCCTATGGACCACATGTCTTATGTAGTGCCTAGGGACCACATGTCTTACGTAGTGCCTAGGGACCACATGTCTTATGTAGTGCCTAGGGACCACATGTATTATGTAGTGCCTATGGACCACATGTCTTATGTAGTGCCTAGGGACCACATGTCTTACGTAGTGCCTAGGGACCACATGTCTTATGTAGTGCCTAGGGACCACATGTCTTATGTAGTGCCTAGGGACCACATGTCTTATGTAGCGCCTATGGACCACATGTCTTATGTAGTGCTGTGGACCACATGTCTTATGTAGGGTATATAGACCACATGTCTTATGTAGTGCTATGGACCACATGTCTTATGTAGTGCTGTGGACCACATGTCTTATGTAGTGCCTATGGACCACATGTCTTATGTAGTGTCTATGGACCACATGTCTTATGTAGTGCATATGGACCACATGTCTTATGTAGTGCCTAGGGACCACATGTCTTATGTAGTGCATATGGACCACATGTCTTATGTAGTGTCTATGGACCACATGTCTTATGTAGTGCCTAGGGACCACATGTCTTATGTAGTGCCTATGGACCACATGTCTTATGTAGTGCCTAGGGACCACATGTCTTATGTAGTGCCTAGGGACCACATGTCTTATGTAGTGCCTATGGACCACATGTCTTATGTAGTGCTATGGACCACATGTCTTATGTAGTGCTATGGACCACATGTCTTATGTAGTGCCTATGGACCACATGTCTTATGTAGTGCCTAGGGACCACATGTCTTACTTAGTGCCTAGGGACCACATGTCTTATGTAGTGCCTAGGGACCACATGTATTATGTAGTGCCTAGGGACCACATGTCTTATGTAGTGCCTAGGGACCACATGTCTTATGTAGTGCCTAGGGACCACATGTCATATGTAGTGCCTATGGACCACATGTCTTATGTAGTGCTATGGACCACATGTCTTATGTAGTGCTATGGACCACATGTCTTATGTAGTGCCTATGGACCACATGTCTTATGTAGTGCCTAGGGACCACATGTCTTATGTAGTGCCTAGGGACCACATGTCTTATGTAGTGCCTATGGACCACATGTCTTATGTAGTGCCTATGGACCACATGTCTTATGTAGTGCTATGGACCACATGTCTTATGTAGTGCCTATGGACCACATGTCTTATGTAGTGCTATGGACCACATGTCTTATGTAGTGCCTATGGACCACATGTCTTATGTAGTGTTATGGACCACATGTCTTATGTAGTGCTAGGGACCACATGTCTTATGTAGTGCTATGGACCACATGTCTTATGTAGTGCTATGGACCACATGTCTTATGTAGTGCTATGGACCACATGTCTTATGTAGTGCCTATGGACCACATGTCTTATGTAGTGCTATGGACCACATGTCTTATGTAGTGCCTATGGACCACATGTCTTATGTAGTGCTATGGACCACATGTCTTATGTAGTGCTAGGGACCACATGTCTTATGTAGTGCTATGGACCACATGTCTTATGTAGTGCCTAGGGATAGTCATTGATAACGCCACAGGATGTCAAAGTTCCATCTTTAATCAGATTTATTAATTTTTTTCCAAAACAAAAAACTATTTGGTGGAATGTGCTTTGTGGCTGCCGCGAAAAAGGCTAGTGACATGTCGTCTTGGAGACGACGTTCATATGCTTTGACTCAAGTGTTCAGTTTGTACATGTGCATTTGCGGGACACAACAAAAAAAGAAACCAAGCCAAGCATCACACAGTTCTTCTCACTAAACTCCCCTTCCTGTCTCACTTATTCAATTTGAGTTCTGACTGCTCCTTACATACACCCGTGCTGAGTGCCCACAGAAGCTCCAGTTAGCCCTACAGAAATAAATGCCTATAAACTCTAGTTCATAATGAATGTTGCCCCGGCCTATGTGTTCTTTGGTGATTCAAGTGGCCCTGTGAACTAAATTAGGTGAGCCGTCGTAGATTGAGCAACAGGAATGAGGACTGCCACGGTAGATGGATCATCAGGAATGAGGACTGCCACGGTAGATGGAACATCAGGAATGAGGACTGCCACTGTAGATGGAACAACAGGAATGAGGACTGCCACGGTAGATGGAACAACAGGAATGAGGACTGCCATTGCTGATGGAACAACAGGGATGAGGACTGCCACGGTAGATGTAACAACAGGGATGAGTACTGTCACTGTAGATGCAACAACAGGATTGAGGACTGCCACAGTAGATGGAATAACAGGGATGAGGACTGTCACTGTAGATGGAACAACAGGGATGAGGACTGTCACTGTAGATGTAACAACAGGGATGAGTACTGTCACTGTAGATGCAACAACAGGATTGAGGACTGCCACAGTAGATGGAATAACAGGGATGAGGACTGCCACTGTAGATGGAACAACAGGAATGAGGACTGCCACGGTAGATGGAACAACAGGAATGAGGACTGCCATTGCTGATGGAACAACAGGGATGAGGACTGCCACGGTAGATGTAACAACAGGGATGAGTACTGTCACTGTAGATGCAACAACAGGATTGAGGACTGCCACAGTAGATGGAATAACAGGGATGAGGACTGTCACGGTAGATGGAACAACAGGGATGAGGACTTCTATGGTAGATGGAACAACAGGAATGAGGACTTCTATGGTAGATGGAACAACAGGAATGAGGACTGCCACGGTAGATGGAACAACAGGAATGAGGACTGCCACGGTAGATTGAACAACAGGAATGAGGACTTCTATGGTAGATGGAACAACAGGAATGAGGACTGCCACGGTAGATGGAACAACAGGAATGAGGACTGCTATGGTAGATGGAACAACAGGGATGAGGACTGCTATGGTAGATGGAACAACAGGGATGAGGACTGCAACGGTAGATGGAATAACAGGGATGAGGACTGCCATTGCTGATGGAACAACAGGGATGAGGACTTCTATGGTAGATGGAACAACAGGGATGAGGACTGCCACTGTAGATGGACCAACAGGGATGAGGACTGTCACTGTAGATGGAACAACAGGGATGAGGACTGTCACTGTAGATGGAACAACAGGGATGGGGACTGCTGTTGTGTTCTATACTATATAAGTCTCCATGTTGTGTTCTATACAGTACAGTACTATATTAGTCTCCATGTTGTGTTCTATACAGTACAGTACTATACTAGTCTCCATGTTGTGTTCTATACAGTACAGTACTATATTAGTCTCCATGTTGTGTTCTATACAGTACAGTACTATACTAGTCTCCATGTTGTGTTCAATACAGTACAATACTATATTAGTCTCCATGATGTGTTCTATACTATATTAGTCTCCATGTTGTGTTCTATACAGTATTAGTCTCCATCTTATGTTCTATACAGTACAGTACTATACTAGTCTCCATGTTGTGTTCTATACTATATTAGTCTCCATGTTGTGTTCTATACAGTACAGTACTATATAAGTCTCCATGTTGTGTTCTATACAGTACAGTACTATACTAGTCTCCTTGTTGTGTTCTATACTATATTAGTCTCCATGTTGTGTTCTATACAGTACAGTACTATACTAGTCTCCATGTTGTGTTCTATACAGTACAGTACTATATTAGTCTCCATGTTGTGTTCTATACAGTACAGTACTATATTAGTCTCCATGTTGTGTTCTATACAGTACAGTACTATATTAGTCTCCATGTTGTGTTCTATACAGTACAGTACTATATTAGTCTCCATGTTGTGTTCTATACAGTACAATACTATATTAGTCTCCTTGTTGTGTTCTATACTGTATTAGTCTCCATGTTGTGTTCTATACAGTACAGTACTATATTAGTCTCCATGTTGTGTTCTATACAGTACAGTACTATATTAGTCTCCATGTTGTGTTCTATACATTACAGTACTATACTAATCTCCTTGTTGTGTTCTATACTATATTAGTCTCCATGTTGTGTTCTATACAGTACAGTACTATATTAGTCTCCATGTTGTGTTCTATACAGTACAGTACTATATTAGTCTCCATGTTGTGTTCTATACAGTACAGTACTATACTAGTCTCCATGTTGTGTTCTATACTATACTAGTCTCCATGTTGTGTTCTATACTATATTAGTCTCCTTGTTGTGTTCTACACTGTATTAGTCTCCATGTTGTGTTCTATACAGTACAGTACTATATTGTCTCCATGTTGTGTTCTATACAGTACAGTACTATATTAGTCTCCATGTTGTGTTCTATACAGTACAGTACTATACTAGTCTCCTTGTTGTGTTCTATACTATATTAGTCTCCATGTTGTGTTCTATACATTACAGTACTATACTAGTCTCCTTGTTGTGTTCTATACTATATTAGTCTCCATGTTGTGTTCTATACAGTACAGTACTATACTAGTCTCCATGTTGTGTTCTATACAGTACAGTACTATATTAGTCTCCATGTTGTGTTCTATACAGTACAGTACTATATTAGTCTCCATGTTGTGTTCTATACAGTACAGTACTATACTAGTCTCCTTGTTGTGTTCTATACTATATTAGTCTCCATGTTGTGTTCTATACAGTATTAGTCTCCTTGTTGTGTTCTATACTATATTAGTCTCCATGTTGTGTTCTATACAGTACAGTACTATATTAGTCTCCATGTTGTGTATACAGTGTATACTAGTCTCCTTGTTGTGTTCTATACTATATTAGTCTCCATGTTGTGTTCTATACAGTACAGTACTATACTAGTCTCCATGTTGTGTTCTATACAGTACAGTACTATATTAGTCTCCATGTTGTGTTCTATACAGTACAGTACTATATTAGTCTCCATGTTGTGTTCTATACAGTACAGTACTATACTAGTCTCCTTGTTGTGTTCTATACTATATTAGTCTCCATGTTGTGTTCTATACAGTATTAGTCTCCTTGTTGTGTTCTATACTATATTAGTCTCCATGTTGTGTTCTATACAGTGCAGTACTAATATTAGTCTCCATGTTGTGTTCTATACAGTACAGTACTATACTAGTCTCCATGTTGTGTTCTATACAGTACAGTACTATACTAGTCTCCATGTTGTGTTCTATACTATATGAGTCTCCTTGTTGTGTTCTATACTATGTTAGTCTCCATGTTGTGTTCTATACTATATTAGTCTCCATGTTGTGTTCTATACTATGTTAGTCTCCATGTTGTGCTCTATACAGTACAGTACTACATTAGTCTCCATGTTGTGTTCTATACAGTACAGTACTATATTAGTCTCCATGTTGTGTTCTATACATTACAGTACTATACTAGTCTCCTTGTTGTGTTCTATACTATATTAGTCTCCATGTTGTGTTCTATACAGTACAGTACTATACTAGTCTCCTTGTTGTGTTCTATACTATATTAGTCTCCATGTTGTGTTCTATACAGAACAGTACTATACTAGTCTCCTTGTTGTGTTCTATACAGTACAGTACTATACTAGTCTCCTTGTTGTGTTCTATACTATATTAGTCTCCATGTTGTGTTCTATACAGTACAGTACTATACTAGTCTCCATGTTGTGTTCTATACTATATTAGTCTCCATGTTGTGTTCTATACATTACAGTACTATACTAGTCTCCATGTTGTGTTCTATACTATATTAGTCTCCATGTTGTGTTATATACAGTACAGTACTATATTAGTCTCCATGTTGTGTTCTATACATTACAGTACTATACTAGTCTCCATGTTGTGTTATATACAGTACAGTACTATATTAGTCTCCATGTTGTGTTCTATACAGTACAGTACTATACTAGTCTCCATGTTGTGTTCTATACAGTACAATACTATATTAGTCTCCATGTTGTGTTCTATACAGTACAGTACTATATTAGTCTCCATGTTGTGTTCTATACTATATTAGTCTCCATGTTGTGTTATATACAGTACAGTACTATATTAGTCTCCATGTTGTGTTCTATACAGTACAGTACTATATTAGTCTCCTTGTTGTGTTCTATACAGTACAATACTATATTAGTCTCCATGTTGTGTTCTATACAGTATTAGTCTCCATGTTCTGTTCTATACAGGACAATACTATATTAGTCTCCATGTTGTGTTCTATACAGTATTAGTCTCCATGTTGTGTTCTATACTATATTAGTATCCATGTTGTGTTCTATACAGTACAATACTATATTAGTCTCCATGTTGTGTTCTATACAGTACAGTACTATACTAGTCTCCATGTTGTGTTCTATACTGTATTAGTCTCCATGTTGTGTTCTATACAGCATTAGTCTCCATGTTGTGCTCTATACTATATTAGTCTCCATGTTGTGTTCTATACAGTACAGTACTATATTAGTCTCCATGTTGTGTTCTATACAGTACAGTACTATACTAGTCTCCATGTTGTGTTCTATACTGTATTAGTCTCCATGTTGTGTTCTATACTATACTAGTCTCCATGTTGTGTTCTATACTGTATTAGTCTCCATGTTGTGTTCCATACAGTACAATACTATACTAGTCTCCATGTTGTGTTCTATACAGTACAGTACTATATTAGTCTCCATGTTGTGTTCTATACTATATTAGTCTCCATGTTGTGTTATATACAGTACAGTACTATATTAGTCTCCATGTTGTGTTATATACAGTACATTACTATATTAGTCTCCATGTTGTGTCTCCATGTTGTGTTCTATACTGTATTAGTCTCCATGTTGTGTTCCATACAGTACAATACTATACTAGTCTCCATGTTGTGTTCTATACATTACATTACTATACTAGTCTCCTTGTTGTGTTCTATACTATATTAGTCTCCATGTTGTGTTCTATACAGTACAGTACTATACTAGTCTCCATGTTGTGTTCTATACAGTACAGTACTATATTAGTCTCCATGTTGTGTTCTATACAGTACAGTACTATATTAGTCTCCATGTTGTGTTCTATACAGTACAGTACTATACTAGTCTCCTTGTTGTGTTCTATACTATATTAGTCTCCATGTTGTGTTCTATACAGTATTAGTCTCCTTGTTGTGTTCTATACTATATTAGTCTCCATGTTGTGTTCTATACAGTACAGTACTATATTAGTCTCCATGTTGTGTTCTATACAGTGCAGTACTATATTAGTCTCCATGTGGTGTTCTATACAGTACAGTACTATACTAGTCTCCATGTTGTGTTCTATACAGTACAGTACTATACTAGTCTCCATGTTGTGTTCTATACTATATGAGTCTCCTTGTTGTGTTCTATACTACGTTAGTCTCCATGTTGTGTTCTATACTATATTAGTCTCCATGTTGTGTTCTATACTATGTTAGTCTCCATGTTGTGCTCTATACAGTACAGTACTACATTAGTCTCCATGTTGTGTTCTATACAGTACAGTACTATATTAGTCTCCATGTTGTGTTCTATACATTACAGTACTATACTAGTCTCCTTGTTGTGTTCTATACTATATTAGTCTCCATGTTGTGTTCTATACAGTACAGTACTATACTAGTCTCCTTGTTGTGTTCTATACTATATTAGTCTCCATGTTGTGTTCTATACAGTACAGTACTATACTAGTCTCCATGTTGTGTTCTATACAGTACAGTACTATACTAGTCTCCATGTTGTGTTCTATACTATGTTAGTCTCCATGTTGTGCTCTATACAGTACAGTACTATACTAGTCTCCTTGTTGTGTTCTATACAGTACAGTACTATACTAGTCTCCTTGTTGTGTTCTATACTATATTAGTCTCCATGTTGTGTTCTATACAGTACAGTACTATACTAGTCTCCATGTTGTGTTCTATACATTACAGTACTATACTAGTCTCCATGTTGTGTTATATACAGTACAGTACTATATTAGTCTCCATGTTGTGTTCTATACAGTACAGTACTATACTAGTCTCCATGTTGTGTTCTATACAGTACAATACTATATTAGTCTCCATGTTGTGTTCTATACAGTACAGTACTATATTAGTCTCCATGTTGTGTTCTATACTATATTAGTCTCCATGTTGTGTTATATACAGTACAGTACTATATTAGTCTCCATGTTGTGTTCTATACAGTACAGTACTATATTAGTCTCCTTGTTGTGTTCTATACTATATTAGTCTCCATGTTGTGTTCTATACAGTATTAGTCTCCTTGTTGTGTTCTATACTATATTAGTCTCCATGTTGTGTTCTATACAGTACAGTACTATATTAGTCTCCATGTTGTGTTCTATACAGTGCAGTACTATATTAGTCTCCATGTTGTGTTCTATACAGTACAGTACTATACTAGTCTCCATGTTGTGTTCTATACAGTACAGTACTATACTAGTCTCCATGTTGTGTTCTATACTATATGAGTCTCCTTGTTGTGTTCTATACTATGTTAGTCTCCATGTTGTGTTCTATACTATATTAGTCTCCATGTTGTGTTCTATACTATGTTAGTCTCCATGTTGTGCTCTATACAGTACAGTACTACATTAGTCTCCATGTTGTGTTCTATACAGTACAGTACTATATTAGTCTCCATGTTGTGTTCTATACATTACAGTACTATACTAGTCTCCTTGTTGTGTTCTATACTATATTAGTCTCCATGTTGTGTTCTATACAGTACAGTACTATACTAGTCTCCTTGTTGTGTTCTATACTATATTAGTCTCCATGTTGTGTTCTATACAGTACAGTACTATACTAGTCTCCATGTTGTGTTCTATACAGTACAGTACTATACTAGTCTCCATGTTGTGTTCTATACTATGTTAGTCTCCATGTTGTGCTCTATACAGTACAGTACTATACTAGTCTCCTTGTTGTGTTCTATACAGTACAGTACTATACTAGTCTCCTTGTTGTGTTCTATACTATATTAGTCTCCATGTTGTGTTCTATACAGTACAGTACTATACTAGTCTCCATGTTGTGTTCTATACTATATTAGTCTCCATGTTGTGTTCTATACATTACAGTACTATACTAGTCTCCATGTTGTGTTCTATACTATATTAGTCTCCATGTTGTGTTATATACAGTACAGTACTATATTAGTCTCCATGTTGTGTTCTATACATTACAGTACTATACTAGTCTCCATGTTGTGTTATATACAGTACAGTACTATATTAGTCTCCATGTTGTGTTCTATACAGTACAGTACTATACTAGTCTCCATGTTGTGTTCTATACAGTACAATACTATATTAGTCTCCATGTTGTGTTCTATACAGTACAGTACTATATTAGTCTCCATGTTGTGTTCTATACTATATTAGTCTCCATGTTGTGTTATATACAGTACAGTACTATATTAGTCTCCATGTTGTGTTCTATACAGTACAGTACTATATTAGTCTCCTTGTTGTGTTCTTTACAGTACAATACTATATTAGTCTCCATGTTGTGTTCTATACAGTATTAGTCTCCATGTTCTGTTCTATACAGGACAATACTATATTAGTCTCCATGTTGTGTTCTATACAGTATTAGTCTCCATGTTGTGTTCTATACTATATTAGTATCCATGTTGTGTTCTATACAGTACAATACTATATTAGTCTCCATGTTGTGTTCTATACAGTACAGTACTATACTAGTCTCCATGTTGTGTTCTATACTGTATTAGTCTCCATGTTGTGTTCTATACAGTATTAGTCTCCATGTTGTGCTCTATACTATATTAGTCTCCATGTTGTGTTCTATACAGTACAGTACTATATTAGTCTCCATGTTGTGTTCTATACAGTACAGTACTATACTAGTCTCCATGTTGTGTTCTATACTGTATTAGTCTCCATGTTGTGTTCTATACTATACTAGTCTCCATGTTGTGTTCTATACTGTATTAGTCTCCATGTTGTGTTCCATACAGTACAATACTATACTAGTCTCCATGTTGTGTTCTATACAGTACAGTACTATATTAGTCTCCATGTTGTGTTCTATACTATATTAGTCTCCATGTTGTGTTATATACAGTACAGTACTATATTAGTCTCCATGTTGTGTTCTATACAGTACAGTACTATACTAGTCTCCATGTTGTGTTCTATACAGTACAGTACTATATTTGTCTCCATGTTGTGTTCTATACTATATTAGTCTCCATGTTGTGTTATATACAGTACAGTACTATATTAGTCTCCATGTTGTGTTCTATACAGTACAGTACTATACTAGTCTCCATGTTGTGTTCTATACAGTACACTACTATATTAGTCTCCATGTTGTGTTCTATACAGTACAGTACTATACTAGTCTCCATGTTGTGTTCTATACTATACTAGTCTCCATGTTGTGTTCTATACAGTACAGTACTATATTCGTCTCCATGTTGTGTTCTATATAGTACAGTACTGTACTAGTCTCCATGTTGTGTTCTATACAGTACAGTACTATACTAGTCTCCATGTTGTGTTCTATACTATATTAGTCTCCATGTTGTGTTCTATACTATATTAGTCTCCATGTTGTGTTCTATACTATACTAGTCTCCATGTTGTGTTCTATACAGTACAGTACTATACTAGTCTCCATGTTGTGTTCTATACTATACTAGTCTCCATGTTGTGTTCTATACAGTACAGTACTATATTCGTCTCCATGTTGTGTTCTATATAGTACAGTACTGTACTAGTCTCCATGTTGTGTTCTATACAGTACAGTACTATACTAGTCTCCATGTTGTGTTCTATACTATATTAGTCTCCATGTTGTGTTCTATACTATATTAGTCTCCATGTTGTGTTCTATACTATATTAGTCTCCATGTTGTGTTCTATACAGTACAGTACTATATTAGTCTCCATGTTGTGTTCTATATAGTACAGTACTATACTAGTCTCCATGTTGTGTTCTATACAGTACAGTACTATACTAGTCTCCATGTTGTGTTCTATACAGTACAGTACTATATTAGTCTCCATGTTGTGTTCTATACTATATTAGTCTCCATGTTGTGTTCTATACTATATTAGTCTCCATGTTGTGTTCTATACAGTACAGTACTATAGTAGTCTCCATGTTGTGTTCTATACTATATTAGTCTCCATGTTGTGTTCTATACAGTAAAGTACTATACTAGTCTCCATGTTGTGTTATATACAGTACAGTACTATATTAGTCTCCATGTTGTGTTCTATACAGTACAGTACTATATTAGTCTCCATGTTGTGTTCTATACTATATTAGTCTCCATGTTGTGTTATATACAGTACAGTACTATATTAGTCTCCATGTTGTGTTCTATACAGTACAGTACTATATTAGTCTCCATGTTGTGTTCTATACAGTACAGTACTATAATAGTCTCCATGTTGTGTTCTATACAGTACAGTACTATACTAGTCTCAATGTTGTGTTCTATACTATATTAGTCTCCATGTTGTGTTCTATACAGTACAGTACTATATTAGTCTCCATGTTGTGTTCTATACAGTACAGTACTATATTAGTCTCCATGTTGTGTTCTATACAGTACAGTACTATACTAGTCTCCATGTTGTGTTCTATACAGTACAGTACTATACTAGTCTCCATGTTGTGTTCTATACTATATTAGTCTCCATGTTGTGTTCTATACTATATTAGTCTCCATGTTGTGTTCTATACAGTACAGTACTATACTAGTCTCCATGTTGTGTTCTATACAGTACAGTACTATACTAGTCTCCATGTTGTGTTCTATACTATATTATTCTCCATGTTGTGTTCTATACAGTACAGTACTATACTAGTCTCCATGTTGTGTTCTATACAGTACAGTACTATACTAGTCTCCATGTTGTGTTCTATACAGTACAGTACTATACTAGTCTCCATGTTGTGTTCTATACAGTACACTACTATATTAGTCTCCATGTTGTGTTCTATACAGTACAGTACTATATTAGTCTCCATGTTGTGTTCTATACAGTACAGTACTATACTAGTCTCCATGTTGTGTTCTATACAGTACAGTACTATACTAGTCTCCATGTTGTGTTCTATACAGTACAGTACTATACTAGTCTCCATGTTGTGTTCTATACTATATTATTCTCCATGTTGTGTTCTATACAGTACAGTACTATACTAGTCTCCATGTTGTGTTCTATACAGTACAGTACTATACTAGTCTCCATGTTGTGTTCTATACAGTACAGTACTATACTAGTCTCCATGTTGTGTTCTATACAGTACACTACTATATTAGTCTCCATGTTGTGTTCTATATAGTACAGTACTATACTAGTCTCCATGTTGTGTTCTATACTATATTAGTCTCCATGTTGTGTTCTATACAGTACAGTACTATACTAGTCTCCATGTTGTGTTCTATACAGTACAGTACTATATTAGTCTCCATGTTGTGTTCTATACAGTACAGTACTATACTAGTCTCCATGTTGTGTTCTATACTATATTAGTCTCCTTGTTGTGTTCTATACTATATTAGTCTCCATGTTGTGTTCTATACAGTACGCTACTATATTAGTCTCCATGTTGTGTTCTATACAGTACAGTACTATATTAGTCTCCATGTTGTGTTCTATACTGTACAGTAATATACTAGTCTCCATGTTGTGTTCTATACAGTACACTACTATATTAGTCTCCATGTTGTGTTCTATATAGTACAGTACTATACTAGTCTCCATGTTGTGTTCTATACTATATTAGTCTCCATGTTGTGTTCTATACAGTACAGTACTATACTAGTCTCCATGTTGTGTTCTATACAGTACAGTACTATATTAGTCTCCATGTTGTGTTCTATACAGTACAGTACTATACTAGTCTCCATGTTGTGTTCTATACAGTACACTACTATATTAGTCTCCATGTTGTGTTCTATATAGTACAGTACTATACTAGTCTCCATGTTGTGTTCTATACTATATTAGTCTCCATGTTGTGTTCTATATAGTACAGTACTATACTAGTCTCCATGTTGTGTTATATACAGTACAGTACTATACTAGTCTCCATGTTGTGTTATATACAGTACAGTACTATACTAGTCTCCATGTTGTGTTCTATACTATATTAGTCTCCATGTTGTGTTATATACAGTACAGTACTATACTAGTCTCCATGTTGTGTTCTATACAGTATAGTACTATACTAGTCTCCATGTTGTGTTCTATACAGTATAGTACTCTACTAGTCTCCATGTTGTGTTCTATACTATACTAGTCTCCATGTTGTGTTCTATACAGTATAGTACTCTACTAGTCTCCATGTTGTGTTCTATACAGTATAGTACTCTACTAGTCTCCATGTTGTGTTCTATACAGTATAGTACTCTACTAGTCTCCATGTTGTGTTCTATACTGTATTAATCTCCATGTTGTGTTCTATACTCTACTAGTCTCCATGTTGTGTTCTACACTGTATTAATCTCCATGTTGTGTTCTATACAGTTACCCCAGTAGTAGAGGAGGAGACAGTGGCCTACATATGAACAGTCGTACATCTGGTGTATCCTGTACACATCCTCTGACAGCAGCTGTAGTCTGTAGTCTGTAAGGACTTTACCGTATTACTCTGCCAGTCAAATGGCACCCCTATTTCATCACCTGTACACTACTTTTGACAGGATTTCCTATGGGCCCAAGTCAACCGTAGTGCAGTGTGTAGGGAACAGGGTTAAATTTAGGATGCCGACTAACACACACACACACACACTACCATCAGACAGCCCTCAAGTGTAGAGAGAGATCTCTATATTTAATTGGTCCTGTACACTGCGTTGTTAAGGAGACATGGGGATGGCGAGAGAGAGAGAGAGAGAGAGAGAGAGAGAGAGAGAGAGAGAGAGAGAGAGAGAGAGAGAGAGAGAGAGAGAGAGAGAGAGAGAGAGAGAGAGAGAGAGAGAGAGAGAGAGAGAGAGAGAGAGAGAGAGAGAGAGAGAGAGAGAGAGAGAGAGGGGGGGGGGGCGGCGAGGAGAAAGAGGGGGGGGGGGAGCGGCGAGGAGAAAGAGAGGGGGGGGTGAGAAAGAGAGCTCTAACGCAATCTCATTATAATTTGCTCTTAGACTAGTCGTGGGCTATTGAGTCAGTCGTTGTTGAACTGCTCGGTACGGTAGTGTTTGAAGCCTTAGCCTATGGGGTTTGTTATTAGGCTTGAGGTCAAGGGATGTGAGCATTTATCTTCATGCACCTTGGACTATAAATTATTTCATATTCATTCAATCATCCTCAAGCTAAAATCATGGAAGTCATGTTTTTCTTCTTACTAAACTAAACTAAAAAACAATTTCTGACTTCAAAATTCAATGTCTACATTTGAACCTTGTCAAAGGATGTCCCTCAGAGCTGCGATCAGCAGATGAAACAATTAACAAAGCGCACACCTGCTTTTTGGCTGGAGTAATGTAACCTCTCGCTACAAAGTCATGCACAGAGCTATAGATCCAAGGCCTGACCATCCATGATATCAACATTATAGTTATAACCATGTTATGAGGCTATACAGGACTGACCATCCATGATATCGACATTATAGTTATAACCATGTTTATGAGGCTATACAGGACTGACCATCCATGATATCAACATTATAGTTATAACCATGTTATGAGGCTATACAGGACTGACCATCCATGATATCGACATTATAGTTATAACCATGTTTATGAGGCTATACAGGACTGACCATCCATGATATCAACATTATAGTTATAACCATGTTTATGAGGCTATACAGGACTGACCATCCATGATATCGACATTATAGTTTTAACCAGTGTTTGTTTACATATACAATGTTTACAAACATTGAAGGAGAACAAGCTTCTATTTTGGGTTTCTGATGGGAGTGTGACAGTTGAACTAAATTCATGAGGCAATTTTAAGTTACGTTCCCCAACAACCAATGGGTACATATAATTAATTGAGTCTAAAAGGTGTTGGATGTAAACACCACAGATTGTCTCATTTAAAAGTTGTATTAATTTATTTATTTAACATATATTTGGTTATTACACGCAGTACTTCCAGGAAAATATTACATTCAACAGCCATATCAAGCAAGAAGTGACTAGTAACACAGTGTGCCTATTGTATTAATATTTCATACTGAGATTAAATGTACGACTGTCTGGCTAGATGGGTCTGACTTCTCTAATTAGAGAGAACTACAGAGAAAACACAGACAGCTTGATAGAAAACTCCGGCATTTGTTCATTTCTATGTTTCTATTCTGAACCAGCAGACAGCCATTTACTACGTTCCTACCTTGTCGTCTGTTCTCTTCACACTCCCACCCAGACCTATTCTGTTCACATCGATGTCTGGAGGCTGCACTTGTATAGAGCCAGACCCAGCTCTCCCAGGCTTCAGACTCGTCCACACACACACACACACACACACACACACACACACACACACACACACACACACAAAACATCCCTACGCACACACACACACCACACAGACACAGACACACAGACACACACACATACACACACACAGCGCACACACAAACACACACACAATGCACACACAAACACACCACACATGCACACACACACACACACACACACACACACACACACACACACACACACACACACACACACAAACACACACACATGCACACACACACACACACACACACACACACACACACACACACACACACACACACACACACACACACAAACACACACACATGCACACACACACACACACACACACAAACACACACACATGCACACACACACACACACACACACACATGCACACACACACACACACACACACACACACACACACTTCCACCTCCCCCCCCCTCCAGACACACAGCAATGTGTGTATTATGTAACGTGACTGATTCACATTGTTTCTGTATGGTTTTATTTAGGGGTAGATCAGCTTTTATGTTACAGATAGATTGGGGCTTCTATCAATGTAATTGTCTGCATCATTTCCAGTTTCCATTCTCTGTCCACATGAACAGGATATATAGATTGTCTTCGTAAAGGATTCAGACCCCTTTTTCCTGTTACGGCCTTATTATAAAATAAGTAAAATCAAGAACAAGAAAAATGCCAGTCCTGGTTATAGGTAGCAATCCTTCAAATTAAGTGTCCACATTATTATGCAATATATATTTATAAATACTATCATAAGTACTAATTAAGTACTAATTGGAATACTAATTATTTTACAACATTCCCTATCTTGAATGGTATAGTGTATTTGTAGATTATTTCTTGATCAATTGTTGTATTTGATTATTTTCCTGTTTTTTTTATTTAATTACAATTGCTACCATGGATAGTATTGGGTGTTCCATTATTACAATTGCTACCATGGATAGTATTGGGTGTTCCATTATTACAATCGCTACCATGGATAGTATTGGGTGTTCCATTATTACAATCGCTACCATGGATAGTATTGGGTGTTCCATTATTACAATCCCTACCATGGATAGTATTGGGTGTTCCATTATTACAATTGCTACCATGGATAGTATTGGGTGTTCCATTATTACAATCGCTACCATGGATAGTATTGGGTGTTCCATTATTACAATTGCTACCATGGATAGTATTGGGTGTTCCATTATTACAATTGCTACCATGGATAGTATTGGGTGTTCCATTATTACAATCGCTACCATGGATAGTATTGGGTGTTCCAGTATTACAATTGCTACCATGGATAGTATTGGGTGTTCCATTATTACAATTGCTACCATGGATAGTATTGGGTGTTCCATTATTACAATCTCTACCATGGATAGTATTGGGTGTTCCATTATTACAATTGCTACCATGGATAGTATTGGGTGTTCCATTATTACAATTGCTACCATGGATAGTATTGGGTGTTCCATTAATCTCTACAGGAAATCAAGCATTAGGTGTTTTCTTTTGTTCTGTGGTTCTCTTCTGTTATGTCCCAAATGGCATCATATTCCCTATGTAGTGCACTACTTTTGACCAGGGGCCCATAAGTAGCATACTATGTAGTGAATATGGTTCCATTTGGGACCTAGCATCTGTCTTTGTAATGGAGCTTCAATGGAATCTATTCATCATGAGGATATTAGTGTTGGTTCATATCACACTGACAGAGCTCCTGACTCCCCGATGGGTGGATGGAGAGAGAGGGAGGGAGGGAGGGAGGGAGCGAGGGAGGGAGCGAGGGAGCGAGCGAGGGAGCGAGAGAGAGAGAGAGAGAGAGAGGGAGAGAGGGAGAGGGAGAGAGAGAGAGGGGGAGAAACATCATGTTTAGTCAGCTGAGTAGATGGGTTGTGTGTTATTAAAATGACCTAATAGAACCTTCCGTCGAGCGTCTCTGACCTGCTCTCTATATCAACGGGGCCTTTAAATCCTTAGAAACAGACATACTAGAGTAAACAAGGTCTGGTTGAAGGATTAGAACATAGTTCCCAACTCAGTCCTGGAGACCCTAAGGGGTGCAGCAGTCCTGGAGACCCTAAGGAGTGCAGCAGTCCTGGGACCCTAAGGGGTGAGGCAGTCCTGGGACCCTAAGGGGTGAGGCAGTCCTGGGGACCCTAAGGGGTGAGGCAGTCCTGGGGACCCTAAGGGGTGAGGCAGTCCTGGGACCCTAAGGGGTGAGGCAGTCCTGGGAACCCTAAGGGGTACAGCAGTCCTGGGGACCCTAAGGGGTGAGGCAGTCCTGGGGACCCTGAGTTTGTTATATGAATCAGTTGTGTAGTTCCTAGTTCCAAAAATCAAAACGTTCACCCATCTGCTCTGCCTATGAGGTACTGTATGTACAGTATATTACACATCTCCATATTCAACTCAGTGGCCAGATCAGTAAATGCTCCATTTACAGTAAAACTTAAAAAGGAAATCTCCACCAGATAGTTGCTGTGAGATGTGTCAGGGATAAGTGCCTTGCTCAAAGACACTTTGACAGATTTCCCACCTTGTCGGCTCGGGTATTAGAACCAGCAACCTCTCAGTTACTGGCCCAATGCTCTAAGCGCTAGCCGACCTGCCACTCGTTTCAGCTGCTGTACAGATCCCTTAGGACATATGTCTCAAATGATAAGCCGGTTCCCTATAAAGTTATCTTCGGTTGACGAGAGCCACTTTGTCAAAGAGCAGTAGAAATGAATCGTGACACACAGAGATATGTATTGAGATGTTGTAGACTAGAGATCATTAGAGATTAATATAGACATGTATTGAGATGTTGTAGACTAGAAATCAATAGAGATTAGCAGAGATATATTGAGATGTTGTAGACTAGAGATCATTAGAGATTAATATAGGCATGTATTGAGATGTTGTAGACTAGAAATCAATAGAGATTAGCAGAGATATATTGAGATGTTGTAGACTAGAGATCATTAGAGATTAATATAGGCATGTATTGAGATGTTGTAGACTAGAAATCAATAGAGATTAGCAGAGATATATTGAGATGTTGTAGACTAGAGATCATTAGAGATTAATATAGGCATGTATTGAGATGTTGTAGACTAGAAATCAATAGAGATTAGCAGAGACATATTGAGATGTTGTAGACTAGAGATCATTAGAGATTAATATAGACATGTATTGAGATGTTGTAGACTAGAAATCAATAGAGATTAACAGAGATATATTGAGATGTTGTAGACTAGAGATCAATAGAGATTAACAGAGATGTATTGAGATGTTGTAGACTAGAAATCAATAGAGATTAACAGAGACATATTGAGATGTTGTAGACTAGAGATCATTAGAGATTAATATAGACATGTATTGAGATGTTGTAGACTAGAAATCAATAGAGATTAACAGAGATATATTGAGATGTTGTAGACTAGAGATCAATAGATATTAACAGATATATATTGACATTTTGAAGACTAGAGATCAATAGAGATTAACAGAGATGTATTGAGATGTTGTAGACTAAATCAAATCAAATGTATTTGTAAAGCCCTTCTTACATCAGCTGATATCTCAAAGTGCTGTACAGAAACCCAGCCTAAAACCCCAAACAGCAAGCAATGCAGGTGTAGAAGCACGGTGGCTAGGAAAAACTCCCTAGAAAGGCCAAAACCTAGGAAGAAACCTAGAGAGGAACCAGGCTATGAGGGGTGGCCAGTCCTCTTCTGGCTGTGCCGGGTGGAGATTATAACAGAACATGGCCAAGATGTTCAAATGTTCAAAAATGACCAGCATGGTCAAATAATAATAATCACAGTAGTTGTCGAGGGTGCAGCAAGTCAGCACCTCAGGAGTAAATGTCAGTTGGCTTTTCATAGCCGATCATTAAGAGTGTCTCTACCACTCCTGCTGTCTCTAGAGAGTTGAAAACAGCAGGTCTGGGACAGGTAGCACGTCCGGTGAACAGGTCAGGGTTCCATAGCCGCAGGCAGAACAGTTGAAACTAGAGCAGCAGCACGGCAAGGTGGACTGGGGACAGCAAGGAGTCATCATGCCATGTCGTCCTAAGGCATGGTCCTAGGGCTCAGGTCCTCCGAGAGAGAGAAAGAAAGAGAGAAAGAGAGAATTAGAGAGAGCGTACTTAAATTCACACAGGACACCGAATAGGACAGGAGAAGTACTCCAGATATAACAAACTGACTCTAGCCTCCCGACACATGAACTACTGCAGCATAAATACTGGAGGCTGAGACAGGAGGGGTCAGGAGACACTGTGGCCCCATCCGAGGACACCTCCGGACAGGGCCAAACATGAAGGATATAACCCCACCCACTTTGCCAAAGCACAGCCCCCACACCACAAGAGGGATATCTTCAACCACCAACTTACCATCCTGAGACAAGGCTGAGTATAGCCCACAAAGATCTCCGCCACGGCACAACCCAAGGGGGGGCGCCAACCCAGACAGGAAGATCACATCAGTGACTCAACCCACTCAAGTGACGCACCCCTCCTAGGGACGGTATGAAAGAGTCCTAGTAAGCCAGTGACTCAGCCCCTGTAATAGGGTTAGAGGCAGAGAATCCCAGTGGAAAGAGGGGAACCGGCCAGGCAGAGACAGCAAGGGCGGTTCGTTGCTCCAGAGCCTTTCCATTCACCTTCACACTCCTGAGCCTACACTCAATCATATGACCCACTGAAGAGTTGAGTCTTCAGTGAAGACTTAAATGTTGAGACCGAGTCTGCGTCTCTCACATGGGTAGGCAGACCATTCCATAAAAATGGAGCTCTATAGGAGAAAGCCCTGCCTCCAGCTGTTTGCTTAGAAATTCTAGGGACAATTAGGAGGCCTGCGTCTTGTGACCGTAGCGTACGTGTAGGTGTGTACGGCAGGACCAAATCGTAAAGATAGGTAGGAGCAAGCCCATGCAATGCTTTGTAGGTTAGCAGTAAAACCTTGAAATCAGCCCTTGCCTTAACAGGAAGCCAGTGTAGAGAGGCTAGCACTGGAGTAATATGATCAAATGTTTTTGGTTCTAGTCAGGATTCTAGCGGCCGTATTTAGCACTAACTGAAGTTTATTTAGTGCTTTATCCGGGTAGCCGGAAAGTAGAGCATTGCAGTAGTCTAACCTACAAGTAACAAAAGCATGGATTAATTTTTCTGCATCATTTAGAGATTAGGATAGATTAATTGAGATATGTATTGAGATGTTGTAGACTCAGGAGAGGTGTTGTAGCATGACCAACAAACTGGAAGAGTTTGTCTCCCCTCGCCTCCTGTACTCCTCCTCCTTTTCCAATAAAGACCAAACAACAAACTAGAAGAGATGGACTCAGTGTTATCACAGCTCTTCTCTCTTCTCCTGTTCTCCTCCTCTCATAGTAGAGAGAGAGAGAGAGAGAGAGAGAGAGAGAGAGAGAGAGAGAGAGAGAGAGAGAGAGAGAGAGAGAGAGAGAGAGAGAGAGAGAGAGAGAGAGAGAGAGAGAGAGAGAGAGAGAGAGAGAGAGAGAGAGAGAGAGAGAGAGAGAGAGAGAGAGAGAGAGAGAGAGAGAGAGAGAGAGAGAGAGAGAGAGAGAGAGAGAGAGAGAGAGAGAGAGAGAGAGAGAGTTACTTGTGTTATTTATCACAACAAGATAAGCAGTCTGAGACACTGAAGGAACAAACTGGGTTCTGGTAAAGGTTGCACTTCTTGGTGAACTATCTTTCTTCCCCCCCCCTAAAGTACCTCAGCAAATCTGCAGACAAGTTAGATTTGTGTCTGTGAGTGGGCTCCGTGTAGGTATTTGATGACAAACGAGCAAAAACTTTTCTGCTTAGCTGTTCTGCTTAGTCTATTTTGCTCTTATCTTTTCTGAACCGTGTAAAACTCTTTCCCTGTGTGATAATGAATTGTACTGGTGTACCGTGGGTAATATCAACGCAAAACCGCGTCACTTGTTCTGCGTTTCAGTATGTCTCACCTGTCCTTTCAGTACGTCGTGTGTCTTCTCTCTGTGGAGCTGACAGCTATAGAAGGAGTGCCAAAAACCTTTCAGTTTTAACAAGTAGCAGAGTCCATATGTAGAACTGAAAGGGAACGTGTTAAGACACATAGTAACTGTATATAAACTCATGACCTGGAGAGGCCATGATATCACCAACGAGAGTGGGGCAATGGCTGGCAGAGAGGGAGAGGCTGTGTCTTCTCTCTGTGGCGCTGACAGCTATAGGCCTATGAGAGGATGATGTATAGGGGTTGAATGTCTTGTCAATATAACCGTTCTGACTCGTGTCCCGTTGGAGGATTGGA
Source organism: Oncorhynchus mykiss (assembly GCF_013265735.2). Classification (NCBI taxonomy): domain Eukaryota; kingdom Metazoa; phylum Chordata; class Actinopteri; order Salmoniformes; family Salmonidae; genus Oncorhynchus; species Oncorhynchus mykiss. Next base: position 38,978,666 of record NC_048592.1, read on the forward strand.
TTAACTTTTCGAGTTCAATCAAAATGGCTCTTTTTTTTTTGTTATTTATTCCTCATCTTCTTTTCTTCTTAATTTTTCTCCGTCATTTGAGTTAAAAAACCACCTCGGTATAGCTGTCTGTGAGATACTTCAGCAATAAGGCCGGAGGAGGTGTGGTGTAATAGCCAATGTACTACGGCTAAGGACTGTTCTTAAGCACGACACAACGCCGAGTGCCTGAACACAGCCCTTAGCCGTGGTATATTGGCTATATACCACACACCCCCAAAGGTGCCTTATTGCCATTATAAGTAACTGGAGCAGTAAAAATACATGTTTTGTCATACCCATGGTATATGTTCTGATATACCACGGCTGTCAACCAATCAGCATTCAGGGCTCGAACCACCCAGTTCATAAGATGAGATATATCAACTGCTCTCCTTGGGGTTAAGGGTCAATTCCATTTCAATTCCAGTCGATTCAGGAAGTACACTAGAAAATCTATAAAAAAAATGGATCAAAATCCAATTATCTTCAATGCTTTTCAATGAGAAACATGGAATTTGTCTTACTGAATTGACTGGAATTAAAATGGTATTGACCTTAACCCTGTCTCTTCAATGCTTTTCAAATAGGAACATTTGGTATTTGGTTTACTGAATTGACTGGAATTGAAATGGAACTGACCCTAAGCCTGTCAGAGTCAATGATTCAGAACAACACACAGTCCTCACACGGTCTTCGATCTCTACATAAGGAAACTTTGCTGACCACACTATTAAGGTGCTACAGAGGGTGGTGAGTACGGCCCTGCACATCACAGGGGCCAAGCCTCCTCCCATCCAGGACCTCTATACCAGGCGATGTCAGAGGAAGGCCCTAAACGTTGTCAGAATCCAGACACCCAAGTCATAGACTGTTCTCTCTGCTTCCGCACGGCAAGCGGTACCAATGTAGCAAGTCTGGAACCAACAGGACCCTGAACAGCTTCTACCCCCAGGACATAAGACTGCTAAATAGTTTATCAAGTAGCTACCCGGACTATCTGCATTGAATCTTTATGCACATACGCTGTTACTGTCTATTATCTATCCTTTACCCCCTACCTACAGTATACTGCTGTTACTGTCTATTATCTATCCTTTACCCCCTACCTACAGTATACTGCTGTTACTGTCTATTATCTATCCTTTACCCCTACCTACAGTATACTGCTGTTACTGTCTATTATCTATCCTTTACCCCCTACCTACAGTATACTGCTGTTACTATCTATTATCTATCCTTTACCCCCTACCTACAGTATACTGCTGTTACTGTCTATTATCTATCCTTTACCCCTACCTACAGTATACTGCTGTTACTGTCTATTATCTATCCTTTACCCCTACCTACAGTATACTGCTGTTACTGTCTATTATCTATCCTTTACCCCCTACCTACAGTATACTGTTGTTACTGTCTATTATCTATCCTTTACCCCTACCTACAGTATACTGCTGTTACTGTCTATTATCTATCCTTTACCCCCTACCTACAGTATACTGCTGTTACTATCTATTATCTATCCTTTACCCCCTACCTACAGTATACTGCTGTTACTGTCTATTATCTATCCTTTACCCCTACCTACAGTATACTGCTGTTACTGTCTATTATCTATCCTTTACCCCTACCTACAGTATACTGCTGTTACTATCTATTATCTATCCTTTACCCCCTACCTACAGTATACTGCTGTTACTGTCTATTATCTATCCTTTACCCCTACCTACAGTATACTGCTGTTACTGCCTATTATCTATCCTTTACCCCCTACCTACAGTATACTGCTGTTACTGTCTATTATCTATCCTTTACCTCTACCTACAGTATACTGCTGTTACTGTCTATTATCTATCCTTTACCCCCTACCTACAGTATACTGCTGTTACTGTCTATTATCTATCCTTTACCCCTACCTACAGTATACTGCTGTTACTGTCTATTATCTATCCTTTACCCCTACCTACAGTATACTGCTGTTACTGTCTATTATCTATCCTTTACCCCTACCTACAGTATACTGCTGTTACTGTCTATTATCTATCCTTTACCCCTACCTACAGTATACTGCTGTTACTGTCTATTATCTATCCTTTACCCCTACCTACAGTATACTGTTGTTACTGTCTATTATCTATCCTTTACCCCTACCTACAGTATACTGCTGTTACTGCCTAGTATCTATCCTTTACCCCTACCTACAGTATACTGCTGTTACTGTCTATTATCTATCCTTAACCCCTACCCACAGTATACTGCTGTTACTGTCTATTATCTATCCTTTACCCCTACCTACAGTATACTGCTGTTACTGTCTATTATCTATCCTTTACCCCTACCTACAGTATACTGCTGTTACTGTCTATTATCTATCCTTTACCCCTACCTACAGTATACTGCTGTTACTGTCTATTATCTATCCTTTACCCCTACCTACAGTATACTGCTGTTACTGTCTATTATCTATCCTTTACCCCTACCTACAGTATACTGCTGTTACTGTCTATTATCTATCCTTTACCCCTACCTACAGTATACTGCTGTTACTGTCTATTATCTATCCTTTACCCCTACCTACAGTATACTGCTGTTACTGTCTATTATCTATCCTTTAGCCCTACCTACAGTATACTGCTGTTACTGTCTATTATCTATCCTTTACCCCCTACCTACAGTATACTGCTGTTACTGTCTATTATCTATCCTTTACCCCTACCTACAGTATACTGCTGTTACTGTCTATTATCTATCCTTTACCCCCTACCTACAGTATACTGCTGTTACTGTCTATTATCTATCCTTTACCCCTACCTACAGTATACTGCTGTTACTGTCTATTATCTATCCTTTACCCCTACCTACAGTATACTGCTGTTACTGTCTATTATCTATCCTTTACCCCTACCTACAGTATACTGCTGTTACTGTCTATTATCTATCCTTTACCCCTACCTACAGTATACTGCTGTTACTGTCTATTATCTATCCTTTACCCCTACCTACAGTATACTGCTGTTACTGTCTATTATCTATCCTTTACCCCTACCTACAGTATACTGCTGTTACTGTCTATTATCTATCCTTTACCCCTACCTACAGTATACTGCTGTTACTGTCTATTATCTATCCTTTACCCCCTACCTACAGTATACTGCTGTTACTGCCTATTATCTATCCTTTACCCCTACCTACAGTATACTGCTGTTACTGTCTATTATCTATCCTTTACCCCTACCTACAGTATACTGCTGTTACTGTCTATTATCTATCCTTTACCCCCTACCTACAGTATACTGCTGTTACTGTCTATTATCTATCCTTTACCCCTACCTACAGTATACTGCTGTTACTGTCTATTATCTATCCTTTACCCCTACCTACAGTATACTGCTGTTACTGCCTAGTATCTATCCTTTACCCCTACCCACAGTATACTGCTGTTACTGTCTATTATCTATCCTTTACCCCCTACCTACAGTATACTGCTGTTACTGTCTATTATCTATCCTTTACCCCTACCTACAGTATACTGCTGTTACTGCCTAGTATCTATCCTTTACCCCTACCCACAGTATACTGCTGTTACTGTCTATTATCTATCCTTTACCCCCTACCTACAGTATACTGCTGTTACTGTCTATTATCTATCCTTTACCCCTACCTACAGTATACTGCTGTTACTGTCTATTATCTATCCTTTACCCCCTACCTACAGTATACTGCTGTTACTGTCTATTATCTATCCTTTACCCCTACCTACAGTATACTGCTGTTACTATCTATTATCTATCCTTTACCCCCTACCTACAGTATACTGCTGTTACTGTCTATTATCTATCCTTTACCCCTACCTACAGTATACTGCTGTTACTGTCTATTATCTATCCTTTACCCCTACCTACAGTATACTGCTGTTACTGTCTATTATCTATCCTTTACCTCTACCTACAGTATACTGCTGTTACTGTCTATTATCTATCCTTTACCCCCTACCTACAGTATACTGCTGTTACTGTCTATTATCTATCCTTTACCCCCTACCTACAGTATACTGCTGTTACTGTCTATTATCTATCCTTTACCCCTACCTACAGTATACTGCTGTTACTGTCTATTATCTATCCTTTACCCCTACCTACAGTATACTGCTGTTACTGTCTATTATCTATCCTCTACCCCTACCTACAGTATACTGCTGTTACTGTCTATTATCTATCCTTTACCCCTACCTACAGTATACTGCTGTTACTGTCTATTATCTATCCTTTACCCCTACCTACATTATAATGCTGTTACTGTCTATTATCTATCCTCTACCCCTACCTACAGTATACTGCTGTTACTGTTTATTATCTATCCTTTACCCCTACCTACAGTATACTGCTGTTACTGTCTATTATCTATCCTTTACCCCTACCTACAGTATACTGCTGTTACTGTCTATTATCTATCCTTTACCCCCTACCTACAGTATACTGCTGTTACTGTCTATTATCTATCCTTTACCCCTACCTACAGTATACTGCTGTTACTGTCTATTATCTATCCTTTACCCCTACCTACAGTATACTGCTGTTACTGTCTATTATCTATCCTTTACCCCCTACCTACAGTATACTGCTGTTACTGTCTATTATCTATCCCTTACCTACAGTATACTGCTGTTACTGTCTATTATCTATCCTTTACCCCTACCTACAGTATACTGCTGTTACTGTCTATTATCTATCCTTTACCCCTACCTACAGTATACTGCTGTTACTGTCTATTATCTATCCTTTACCCCTACCTACAGTATACTGCTGTTACTGTCTATTATCTATCCTTTACCCCCTACCTACAGTATACTGCTGTTACTGTCTATTATCTATCCTTTACCCCTACCTACAGTATACTGCTGTTACTGTCTATTATCTATCCTTTACCCCTACCTACAGTATACTGCTGTTACTGTCTATTATCTATCCTTTACCCCCTACCTACAGTATACTGCTGTTACTGTCTATTATCTATCCTTTACCCCTACCTACAGTATACTGCTGTTACTGTCTATTATCTATCCTTTACCCCTACCTACAGTATACTGCTGTTACTGTCTATTATCTATCCTTTACCCCTACCTACAGTATACTGCTGTTACTGTCTATTATCTATCCTTTACCCCTACCTACAGTATACTGCTGTTACTGTCTATTATCTATCCTTTACCCCTACCTACAGTATACTGCTGTTACTGTCTATTATCTATCCTTTACCCCTACCTACAGTATACTGCTGTTACTGTCTATTATCTATCCTTTACCCCTACCTACAGTATACTGCTGTTACTGTCTATTATCTATCCTTTACCCCTACCTACAGTATACTGCTGTTACTGTCTATTATCTATCCTTTACCCCTACCTACAGTATACTGCTGTTACTGTCTATTATCTATCCTTTACCCCTACCTATAGTATACTGCTGTTACTGTCTATTATCTATCCTTTACCCCTACCTACAGTATACTGAGAAGGGAGTAAAGGCAAAAAAAGGCCATGGTGGCAAAGTAAATACAATATAGCAAGTAAAACACTGGAATGGTAGATTTGCAATGGAAGAATGTGCAAAGTAGAGATGGAAATAATGGGGTGTATGTTATTGTTGGTGTCTTCTCCACTGCTGTGTGTCTTAAGATGGTTCAATGCTATTTACAGGTGTACGATCTTCATTTGATCAGTCTTTTGTTGCTGAGAATTTTCCTGCACCGCAGGAAAGCTTCATGATTGACATCAATTCACTGAAAACCCAGCACTAACGCATGGCAATATTAATTAACAGTACTGCACATTTCATGTAGCCAAATCTGGCTAACTAGTGGCCTAACAACCGATTAAGCAACCTTAAGGACTAAACGTTCAAATCCTGTTTCGACATAATTATTTTGCTGCAACAATAAAGGAAGATCCTTCATCTGTAAATCATTTTAGTTTGGTTGGATGTGATCCTGTCTGTGTTACGGAGTTCTGACCCCCCAGCTACACAGTTCTGACCCCCCAGCTACACAGTTCTAACCCCCCAGCTACACAGTTCTGACCCCCCAGCTACACAGTTCTGACCCCCCCAGCTACACAGTTCTCACCCCCCAGCTACACAGTTCTGACCCCCCAGCTACACAGTTCTGACCCCCCCAGCTACACAGTTCTGACCCCCCCAGCTACACAGTTCTGACCCCCCAGCTACACAGTTCTGACCCCCCAGCTACACAGTTCTGACCCCCCCAGCTATACAGTTCTGACCCCCCAGCTACACAGTTCTGACCCCCCAGCTACACAGTTTTGACCCCCCCAGCTACACAGTTCTGACCCCCCAGCTACACAGTTCTGACCCCCCAGCTACACAGTTCTGACCCCCCCCAGCTACACAGTTCTGACTCCCCCAGCTACACAGTTCTGACCCCCCCAGCTACACAGTTCTGACCCCCCCAGCTACACAGTTCTGACCCCCCAGCTACACAGTTCTGACCCCCTCAGCTACACAGTTCTGACCCCCCCAGCTACACAGATCTGACCCCCCAGCTACACAGTTCTGACCCCCCCAGCTACACAGTTCTGACCCCCCAGCTACACAGTTCTGACCCCCCAGCTACACAGTTCTGACCTCCATTTAATGTTCTCCTCTCCTCTGCCTCCCCAGATTCAGCCTTCATAATGGTCAACACGTCGGGGCGTTTCGCTGGTCAGAAGGCCCTCCTCCTGACCCCCCAGCTGAAGGAGAATGACACCCACTGTATCATCTTCCAGTACTTCCTGTCTGGACGCGAGGGGGCGGGACCGGGGCAGCTCAACGTGTACATCAGAGAGAACAACAGTCCACTGGGCATGCCCGTCTGGAACGTGTCTGGGCCAGCTACTAGAGCCTGGGTACAGGTAGAACTGGCCATCTCTACCTACTGGCCCAACTTCTATCAGGTGAGTTACCTTACCTTATCTCACCTTACCTTATCTCGCCCTACCTTACCTTATCTCACCTTACCTTACCTTATCTCACCTTACCTTACCTTATCTCACCTTACCGTACCTTAGTTTACCTTACCTTACCCTACCGTACCTTAGTTTACCTCACCTTACCTCATCTTACCTTACCTTATCTTAGTTTACCTTACATTAACTTCATTTACATTACCTTACCTTAGTTTACCCTGCCTTACCTTAGTTTACATTACCTTAGTTTACATTACCTTAGTTTACCTTACCTTAGTTTACATTACCTTAGTTTACCTTACCTTAGTTTACCTAACCTTAGTTTACTTTACCTTACGTTTCCTTATTTTACTCTACCTTAGTTTACCTTATCTCACCGTACATTACCTTAGTTTGCCCTACCTTAGTTTGCCCTACCTTACATTAACTTAGTTTACCTTGCCCCACCTTAGTTTACCCTACCTTACCTTACCTTAGTTTAGTTTACCTTACCTTACCTTAAATGACCTTAGTCTACATTACCTTACGTTACCTATACCAGGGCTGCCCAACCCTCTTCCTGGAGATCTGTTGTCCTGTAGGTTTTCAGTCCAACCCTCTTCCTGGAGATCTACTGTCCTGTAGGTTTTCAGTCCAACCCTCTTCCTGGAGATCTACTGTCCTGTAGGTTATCAGTCCAACCCTCTTCCTGGAGATCTACTGTCCTGTAGGTTATCAGTCCAACCCTCTTCCTGGAGATCTACTGTCCTGTAGGTTATCAGTCCAACCCTCTTCCTGGAGATCTACTGTCCTGTAGGTTTTCAGTCCAACCCTCTTCCTGGAGATCTACTGTCCTGTAGGTTTTCAGTCCAACACTCTTCCTGGAGATCTACTGTCCTGTAGGTTTTCAGTCCAACCCTCTTCCTGGAGATCTACTGTCCTGTAGGTTTTCAGCCCAACCCTCTTCCTGGAGATCTACTGTCCTGTAGGTTTTCAGTCCAACCCTCTTCCTGGAGATCTACTGTCCTGTAGGTTTTCAGTCCAACCCTCTTCCTGGAGATCTACTGTCCTGTAGGTTTTCAGTGCAACCCTCTTCCTGGAGATCTACTGTCCTGTAGGTTTTCAGTGCAACCCTCTTCCTGGAGATCTACTGTCCTGTAGGTCATCAGTCCAACCCTAATTTAGCAAATCTGATTCAGCTAGTTAAGGTCTTGTTGAGCAGCTAATTAGTAGAATCAGGTGTGTTAAATTAGGGTAGTATTTTCAATACTATACATCTATAATAAACTAATATAATTGTATGTATATATATATCTAGTTAAATAGTAAACCAATAGCTACCCTTTACCTTACCTTAGTTTACCTTACATTACCTATAACGGCGGTAGGATTTTCAATACCATAAAAAATTATATAAAGTAAATACATAGACTACCGTTCAAAAGTTTGGGGACACTTCGAAATGTCCTTGTTTTTTAAAGAAAAGCACATGTTCTGTCCATTAAAATAACATCAAATTGATCAGAAATACAGTGTAGACATTGTTAATGTTGTAAATGACTATTGTAGCTGGAAACGGCAGATTTTTAATGGAATATCTACTTAGGCAGTACAGAGGTCCATTATCAGCAACCATCACGCCTGTGTTCCAATGGCACGTTGTGTTAGCTCATCCAAGTTGATCCATTTAAAAGGCCAATTGATCATTAGAAAACCCTTTTGCAATTTTGTTAGCACAGTTGAAAACTGTTATCCTTCCTTTTAAAAAATGAGCCGTTTCCAGCTACAATAGTCATTTACAACATTAACAATGTCAACACTGTATTTCTGATCAATTTGATGTTATTTTAATGGACCAAAAAAATTTGCTTTTCTTTCTAAGTGTCCCCAAACATTTGAACAGTAGTGGATATATATAGATTATATATATATATATATATAATCTATCTATCATATGATACAATGCTTTATTGTCCTTTTTCACGTAAATTCATTTTGGAAGCCAGCGATACATAGTTACTCACATCTGATTATAGTGGCAGAGCAGACACAACAATGGCCTATTAAAACATGTTACATGTGATGAATATGAACCCTTTGTATCCATGGCAATAGGGCTATGTGTTTTTTCTTCCCTCAGCACCAGGTCTATATAATGTTCTACTCCACCAGAAAACTAATTTTCACCCATTACTTCCCCCATGGTACATCATCCCTGACCCTGGCACACCGAGCCCAGTGATTTCACACCTTGGACAATAGTGTTTCCAGGCCTCATTGAGGAAGAGACACAACTCACCAATGGTGTGTCTCAAATGGAACCCTATTCCCTATATAGTGCACTACTTCAGAACAGAGTCCTATGGAACCCTATTCCCTATATAGTGCACTACTTTTGACCAGAGACCTATTGGTTTCCCTTTAGGCCCTGGTTAAAAAAGGTGCACTGTGTTAATTGATGCAGAGAGCCCTCTTGACCTCCCAAACCAATTATATCTGCAGGCCCCACTGGGCTCTTTCATTATAGCTACAGGCCCACTGGGCTCTTTCATTATAGCTACAGGCCCACTGGGCTCTTTCATTATAGCTACAGGCCCACTGGGCTCTTTCATTATAGCTACAGGCCCCACTGGGCTCTTTCATTATAGCTACAGGCCCACTGGGCTCTTTCATTATAGCTACAGGCCCACTGGGCTCTTTCATTATAGCTACAGGCCCCACTGGGCTCTTTCATTATAGCTACAGGCCCCACTGGGCTCTTTCATTATAGCTACAGGCCCACTGGGCTCTTTCATTGTAGCTACAGGCCCACTGGGCACTTTCATTATAGCTACAGGCCCACTTGGCTATTTCATTATAGTTACAGGCTACAGGCCCCATTTGGCTATTTCATTATAGCTACATTTCATTGTAAGACATCCAACCAACCCATTGATACAGTACAGAATAGATACTAAGACAACCAACCCATTGATACAGTACATAATAGATACTAAGACAACCAACCCATTGATACAGAACAGATACTAAAACAACCAACCCATTGATACAGTACATAATAGATACTAAGACAACCAACCCATTGATACAGAACAGATACTAAGACAACCAACCCATTGATACAGTACAGAATAGATACTAAGACAACCAACCCATTGATACAGAACAGATACTAAGACAACCAACCCATTGGCACGGTACAGAACAGATACTAAGACAACCAACCCATTGATACAGTACAGAATAGATACTAAGACAACCAACCCATTGATACAGAACAGATACTAAGACAACCAACCCATTGACACAGTACATAACAGATACTAAGACAACCAACCCATTGATACAGAACAGATACTAAGACAACCAACCCATTGATACAGAACAGATACTAAGACAACCAACCCATTGATACAGAACATATACTAAGACAACCAACCCATTGATACAGAACAGATACTAAGACAACCAACCCATTGCCACGGTACATAACAGATACTAAGACAACCAACCCATTGATACAGTACAGAATAGATACTAAGACAACCAACCCATTGATACAGAACAGATACTAAGACAACCAACCCATTGACACAGTACATAACAGATACTAAGACAACCAACCCATTGATACAGAACAGATA
>NC_048592.1:38994276-39039276 GCF_013265735.2 Oncorhynchus mykiss
TAAATGTAGTTTGACTAAACTGGGTTGTAAATGTAGTTTGACTATAAACTGGGTTATAAATTTAGTTTGACTATAAACTGGGTTGTAAATGTAGTTTGACTATAAACTGGGTTATACATGTAGTTTGACTATAAACTGGGTTATAAATGTAGTTTGACTAAACTGGGTTGTAAATGTAGTTTGACTATAAACTGGGTTATAAATGTAGTTTGACTATAAACTGGGTTGTAAATGTAGTTTGACTATAAACTGGGTTGTAAATGTAGTTTGACTATAAACTGGGTTGTAAATGTAGTTTGACTATAAACTGGGTTGTAAATGTAGTTTGACTAAACTGGGTTGTAAATGTAGTTTGACTATAAACTGGGTTATAAATGTAGTTTGACTATAAACTGGGTTGTAAATGTAGTTTGACTAAACTGGGTTGTAAATGTAGTTTGACTATAAACTGGGTTATAAATGTAGTTTGACTATAAACTGGGTTGTAAATGTAGTTTGACTATAAACTGGGTTGTAAATGTAGTTTGACTATAAACTGGGTTGTAAATGTAGTTTGACTAAACTGGGTTGTAAATGTAGTTTGACTATAAACTGGGTTATAAATGTAGTTTGACTATAAACTGGGTTGTAAATGTAGTTTGACTAAACTGGGTTGTAAATGTAGTTTGACTATAAACTGGGTTATAAATGTAGTTTGACTATAAACTGGGTTGTAAATGTAGTTTGACTATAAACTGGGTTATAAATGTAGTTTGACTATAAACTGGGTTGTAAATGTAGTTTGACTATAAACTGGGTTATAAATGTAGTTTGACTATAAACTGGGTTGTAAATGTAGTTTGACTATAAACTGGGTTGTAAATGTAGTTTGACTATAAACTGGGTTATAAATGTAGTTTGACTATAAACTGGGTTGTAAATGTAGTTTGACTATAAACTGGGTTGTAAATGTAGTTTGACTATAAAATGGGAAGTGAGAGGAAATGCATTGTTCCCAATTGAATACTCATGGGATGTTCTGCTAACATGTCTTATGTACTGTACAATGTATAGAATACATACATTTCATATTTGATATGTATTTAATGAGCCGTAGCCCATTAAAATTATAGAAAGACACCAACTTCCTATGTTTATAGTTTATTTCAAAACAAAAGCCAGTGGCTACAGACAGTCCTATTTAAATCAGTCCTGTATAAAACATGTACTACTCAGTTATTTCCAGATTTCCAGATTATTTTCTTCTCCCCCCCTGTCTGTCTCTCTGATTAATTAGGTGTGTTGAACTTCTCTCTGTGACATCAAGTGTTTGAGACTCCCCTCATCTCCTTTCATCTCCGCTCATCATCTCCTTTCATCTCTCCTAATCTCCTTTCATCTCCCCACATCTCCTTTTATCTCCCCTCATCTCCTTTCATCTCCTCTCCTCTCATCTCCTTTCATCTCTCCTCATCTCCTTTCATCTCTCCACATGTCCTCTCATCTCCCCTCATGTCTTTTCATCTCTCCTCATCTCCCCTCATCTCCTTTCATCTCTCCTCATCTCCTTTGATCTCTCCTCATCTCCTCTCATCTCCTTTCATCTCCTCTCATCTCCCCTCATCTCCTTTCATCTCCCCTCATCTCCTTTCATCTCCACTCATCTCCTTTCATCTCTCCTCTCATATCCTCTTATCTCCACTCATCTCCCCAACAACTCCTCTCATCTCATCTCCTCTCCTTTCATCTCCCCTCATCTCCTTTCATCTCCCCTCATCTCCTTTCATCTCCACTCATCTCCTTTCATCTCATCTCATCTCCTTTCATCTCTCCTCTCATCTCCTCTTATCTCCACTCATCTCCCAACAACTCCTCTCCCCTCATCTCCTCTCCTTTCATCTCCCCTCATCTCCTTTCATCTCCCCACATCTCCTTTTATCTCCCCTCATCTCCTTTCATATCCTCTCCTCTCATCTCCTTTCATCTCTCCTCATCTCCTTTCATCTCCCCTCATGTCCTCTCATCTCCCCTCATCTCCTTTCATCTCCCCTCATCTCCTTTCATCTATCCCTCATCTCCTTTCATCTCCCCTCATCTCCTTTCATCTCTCCTCTCCTCATCTCCTTTCATCTCCCCTCATCTCCTTTCATCTCCCCTCATCTTCTTTCATCTCCCCTCATCGCCTCTCATCTCTCCTCATCTCCCCTCATCTCCTCTCATCTCTCCTCATCTCCTTTCATCTCCCCTCATCTCCTTTCATCTCTCCTCATCTCCTCTCATCTCCCCTCATCTCCTCTCATCTCCCCTCATCTCCTCATCTGCCCTCATCTCCTTTCATCTCCCCTCATCTCCTTTCATCTCTCCTCACCTCCTTTCATCTCCACTCATCTCCTTTCATCTCATCTCATCTCCTTTCATCTCTCCTCTCATCTCCTCTTATCTCCACTCATCTCCCAACAACTCCTCTCATCTCATCTCCTCTCCTTTCATCTCCCCTCATCTCCTTTCATCTCCCCACATCTCCTTTTATCTCCCCTCATCTCCTTTCATATCCTCTCCTCTCATCTCCTTTCATCTCTCCTCATCTCCTTTCATCTCCCCTCATGTCCTCTCATCTCCCCTCATCTCCTTTCATCTCCCCTCATCTCCTTTCATCTATCCCTCATCTCCTTTCATCTCCCCTCATCTCCTTTCATCTCTCCTCTCCTCATCTCCTTTCATCTCCCCTCATCTCCTTTCATCTCCCCTCATCTTCTTTCATCTCCCCTCATCGCCTCTCATCTCTCCTCATCTCCCCTCATCTCCTCTCATCTCTCCTCATCTCCTTTCATCTCCCCTCATCTCCTTTCATCTCTCCTCATCTCCTCTCATCTCCCCTCATCTCCTCTCATCTCCCCTCATCTCCTCATCTGCCCTCATCTCCTTTCATCTCCCCTCATCTCCTTTCATCTCTCCTCACCTCCTTTCATCTCCCCTCATCTCCTTTCATCTCTCCTCATCTCCTTTCATCTCCTCTCATCTCCCCTCATCTCCTCTCATCGCCTTTCATCTCTCCTCATCAACCTTTCATCTCCCCTCATCTCCTTTCATCTCATCTCCTCTCCTTTCATCTCCCCTCATCTCCTTTCATCTCCCCTGATCTCCTTTCATCTCTCCTCATCTCCCCTCATCTCCTCTCATCGCCTTTCATCTCCCCTCATCTCCTCTCATCGCCTCTCATCTCTCCTCATCTCCCCTGATCTCCTTTCATCTCCTCTCATCTCCTCTCATCTCATCTCCTCTCATCTCCCCTATCTCCTCTCATCTAATCGCCTCTCCTCTCATCTCCCCCTATCTCCTCTCATCTCCTTTCATCTCCCCACATCTCCTTTCATCTCCCCACATCTCCCCACATCTCCTCTCATCTCATCTCCTCTCCTTTCATCTCCTTTCATCTGCTCTCATCTCCTCTCATCTCCTTTCGTCTCTCCTCATCTCCTTTCTTCTCCCCTCATATCCTCTCATCTCTCCTCATCTCCTCTCATCTCCTCTCCTCTCATCTCCCCCTATCTCCTCTCATCTCATCTCCTCTCCTTTCATGTCCTCTCTTAATGATGGGTCAGAGATAATTATCCCCTGCACTATCATTGATGTTCAAATGAATTATATCAAAGCAATTAGACAGCGCTGACTGATGTCAGTAGCACAAACAAAACATTTAAATTAGAGAGCGAAAAAGGAATGGGGGAGAGGGGGGGGGGGTCTTTTGGTTCGTTTCTGCTGCCAGCGATGGTATATACTGCCTTGGCCTTTTAATTTATTTTAATAGGAGTGTAATGAGGCCATAATTGTTAACCTCTGCCTTTCGCTATGGAATAACTCAAAACACACAAAAAAAGATAGAATTAGTAAAGAGAGGGAAGGAGAGAGAGATGTGCAGGGATAGAGAGGAGAGAGATTGATATATACGGTGGAGAGAGAGGAGATATATATATATATATATATATATATATATATACATACAGTGGGGCAAAAAAGTATGTATGGGTCTCATCCCAGCTAACATTCTGTATGGACCTGCCCTGGTCTGTCATCCACTTATAGTCTGGGCCTCATCCCAGCTAACATTCTGTAGGGACCTGCCCTAGTCTGTCATCCACTTATAGTCTGGGTCTCATCCCAGCTAACATTCTGTATGGACCTGCTCTAGTCTGTCATCCGCTTATAGTCTGGGTCTCATCCCAGCTAACATTCTGTATGGGCCTGCCCTAGTCTGTCATCCTCTTATAGTCTGGGTCTCATCCCAGCTAACATTCTGTAGGGACCTGCCCTAGTCTGTCATCCACATAGTCTGTGTCTCATCCCAGCTAACATTCTGTATGGGCCTGCTCTGGTCTGTCATCCACTTATAGTCTGGGCCTCATCCCAGCTAACATTCTGTATGGGCCTGCCCTGCTCTGTCATCCGCTTATAGTCTGGGTCTCATCCCAGCTAACATTCTGTATGGGCCTGCCCTGGTCTGTCATCCTCTTATAGTCTGGGTCTCATCCCAGCTAACATTCTGTAATGGCCTGCCCTGGTCTGTCATCCACTTATAGTCTGGGTCTCATCCCAGCTAACATTCTGTATGGGCCTGCCCTGGTCTGTCATCCACTTATAGCCTGGGTCTCATCCCAGCTAACATTCTGTATGGGCCTACCCTAGTCTGTCATCTGCTTATAGTCTGGGTCTCATCCCAGCTAACATTCTGTATGGGCCTGCCCTGGTCTGTCATCCACTTATAGTCTGGGTCTCATCCCAGATAACATTCTGTATGGACCTGCCCTAGTCTGTCATCCACTTGTAGTCTGGTCTCATCCCCTCTCTGTCATCCCCTGTAGTCTGGTCTCATCCCCTCTCTGTCATCCCCTATAGTCTGCTCTCATCCCCTCTCTGTCATCCCCTGTAGTCTAGTCTCATCCCCTCTCTGTCATCCCCTGTAGTCTGGTCTCATCCCCTCTCTGTCATCCCCTGTAGTCTAGTCTCATCCCCTCTCTGTCATCTGCTTATAGTCTGTGTCTCTTCCCAGCTATCATTCTGTATGGGCCTGCCCTGGTCTGTCATCCACTTATAGTCTGGGTCTCATCCCAGCTAACATTCTGTAGGGACCTGCCCTGGTCTGTCATCCACTTATAGTCTGTGTCTCATCCCAGCTAACATTCTGTAATGGCCTGCCCTGGTCTGTCATCCACTTATAGTCTGGGTCTCATCCCAGCTAACATTCTGTATGGGCCTGCCCTAGTCTGTCATCTGCTTATAGTCTCGGTCTCATCCCAGCTAACATTCTGTATGGGCCTGCCCTGGTCTGTCATCCACTTATAGTCTGGGTCTCATCCCAGCTAACATTCTGTATGGGCCTGCCCTGGTCTGTCATCCACTTATAGTCTGGGTCTCATCCCAGATAACATTCTGTATGGACCTGCCCTAGTCTGTCATCCACTTGTAGTCTGGTCTCATCCCCTCTCTGTCGTCACCTGTAGTCTGGTCTCATCCCCTCTCTGTCATCCCCTATAGTCTGGTCTCATCCCCTCTCTGTCATCCCCTGTAGTCTGGTCTCATCCCCTCTCTGTCATCCCCTATAGTCTGGTCTCATCCCCTCTCTGTCATCCCCTGTAGTCTAGTCTCATCCCCTCTCTGTCATCCCCTGTAGTCTGGTCTCATCCCCTCTCTGTCATCCCCTGTAGTCTAGTCTCATCCCCTCTCTGTCATCCCCTGTAGTCTAGTCTCATCCCCTCTCTGTCATCCCCTGTAGTCTGGTCTCATCCCCTCTCTGTCATCCCCTGTAGTCTAGTCTCATCCCCTCTCTGTCATCCCCTGTAGTCTGGTCTCATCCCCTCTCTGTCATCCCCTGTAGTCCAGTCCTCTCTCCTTCTCTGTCATCCCCTGAAGTCTAGTCTCATCCCCTCTCTGTCATCCCCTGTTGTCTGGTCTCATCCCCTCTCTGTCATCCCCTGTAGTCTAGTCTCATCCCCTCTCTGTCATCCCCTGTGGTCTGGTATCATCCCCTCTCTGTCATCCCCTGTAGTCTAGTCTCATCCCCTCTCTGTCATTCCCTGTGGTCTAGTCTCATCCCCTCTCTGTCATCCCCTGTGGTCTGGTATCATCCCCTCTCTGTCATCCCCTGTAGTCTAGTCTCATCCCCTCTCTGTCATCCCCTGTAGTCTGGTATCATCCCCTCTCTGTCATCCCCTGTAGTCTAGTCTCATCCCCTCTCTGTCATCCCCTGTGGTCTGGTATCATCCCCTCTCTGTCATCCCCTGTAGTCTAGTCTCATCCCCTCTCTGTCATTCCCTGTGGTCTAGTCTCATCCCCTCTCTGTCATCCCCTGTGGTCTGGTATCATCCCCTCTCTGTCATCCCCTGTAGTCTAGTCTCATCCCCTCTCTGTCATCCCCTGTAGTCTGGTATCATCCCCTCTCTGTCATCCCCTGTAGTCTAGTCTCATCCCCTCTCTGTCATCCCCTGTGGTCTGGTATCATCCCCTCTCTGTCATCCCCTGTAGTCTAGTCTCATCCCCTCTCTGTCATTCCCTGTGGTCTAGTCTCATCCCCTCTCTGTCATCCCCTGTGGTCTGGTATCATCCCCTCTCTGTCATCCCCTGTAGTCTAGTCTCATCCCCTCTCTGTCATCCCCTGTGGTCTGGTATCATCCCCTCTCTGTCATCCCCTGTAGTCTAGTCTCATCCCCTCTCTGTCATCCCCTGTGGTCTGGTATCATCCCCTCTCTGTCATCCCCTGTAGTCTAGTCTCATCCCCTCTCTGTCATTCCCTGTGGTCTAGTCTCATCCCCTCTCTGTCATCCCCTGTGGTCTGGTATCATCCCCTCTCTGTCATCCCCTGTAGTCTAGTCTCATCCCCTCTCTGTCATCCCCTGTGGTCTGGTATCATCCCCTCTCTGTCATCCCCTGTAGTCTGGTCTCATCCCCTCTCTGTCATCCCCTGTAGTCCAGTCCTCTCTCCTTCTCTGTCATCCCCTGAAGTCTAGTCTCATCCCCTCTCTGTCATCCCCTGTTGTCTGGTCTCATCCCCTCTCTGTCATCCCCTGTAGTCTAGTCTCATCCCCTCTCTGTCATCCCCTGTGGTCTGGTATCGTCCCCTCTCTGTCATCCCCTGTAGTCCAGTCCTCTCTCCTTCTCTGTCATCCCCTGAAGTCTAGTCTCATCCCCTCTCTGTCATCCCCTGTTGTCTGGTCTCATCCCCTCTCTGTCATCCCCTGTAGTCTAGTCTCATCCCCTCTCTGTCATCCCCTGTGGTCTGGTATCGTCCCCTCTCTGTCATCCCCTGTAGTCCAGTCCTCTCTCCTTCTCTGTCATCCCCTGAAGTCTAGTCTCATCCCCTCTCTGTCATCCCCTGTTGTCTGGTCTCATCCCCTCTCTGTCATCCCCTGTAGTCTAGTCTCATCCCCTCTCTGTCATCCCCTGTGGTCTGGTATCATCCCCTCTCTGTCATCCCCTGTAGTCTAGTCTCATCCCCTCTCTGAATGGGGATGGTATTGCCACCGTGTTGTTATTACAATCATACATTTCAAAAGAGAGTGTTTTAGACCCTCTGGCTGCCAACTACATCTGATTCTTATTGTATTAATCACATCCGTCTGACACCGTGACACTCCCAGGGGAGTCTAGGGAGGGAGGGAGCGGGGGGAGGGGAGGCGAGAGGAGAGAAGGTTGAGTGGAGTCGAGGGAGGGAGGGAGGGAGAGGAGAGGAGGTTGAGTGGAGTCGAGGGAGGGAGGGAGAGGAGAGGAGAGGAGAGGAGAGGAGAGGAGAGGAGAGGAGAGGAGAGGAGGTTGAGGGGAGGGGAGGCTAGGTGGGGAGGGGAGAGAGGAGTTTAAGAGAGGGAGGGGAGGGGGGAGGAAAGTCTAGGTGGGGAGGAGAGGGAGGAGTCTAAGAGAGGGAGGGAGGGGAGAGGAAAGTCTAGGTGGGGAGGGGAGAGGAAAGTCTAGGTGGGGAGGGGAGAGAGGAGTCTAAGAGAGGGAGGGGAGGGGCGAGGAAAGTCTAGGTGGGGAGGGGAGAGAGGAGTCTAAGAGAGGGAGGGGAGAGCGAGTGACATTTGGAAGAAGTGTGAACATTTATCAGTGTGGCTGTGATGTGTCTTGTCCCTCCTCAGATGGTGTTTGAGGTGGTGACCTCAGGGCGTCGTGGCCTGCTGGCCATCAAAAATGTGGTGCTCCAGGGCCATCAGTGCAGTAAGTCCCACTACACACACACACACACACACACACACACACACCCCTCTCCTCTCCGCCCGCCGACATAAAATACATCATCAAACTATCCTCCTTGTCCTTTTCCTGACACCCCCAGATATCAATATAGTACAGAGACAGAGATACTATATCTTTCTCAAGGTGCTAGAAACACGCAACAACAGGCATTTTCACAGCATCAGGCAATGGATGTAAAACACACACACACACACACACATGCACGCACTAGCACTATCATGCAAGCACGCGAGCACACACACACACACATGCAGGCACTAGCACTATCATGCGAGCACACACACACACACACACACACACACCTCCCTTTCTCTCCCTCCATCCCTCCTGAACAATATTTATAGCTATAGTCGACACACATAAAGCCTGTTGAGAATCTACTGCTGAAGTGGCTCTGTTAAATCTGTCCTTTGAGAGAAGGAGAGAGCGAGAGAGCGAGAGTTAGAAAGGGAGAGAGGGAGAGAGCGAGAGAGGGAGAGAGCCAGAGAGCGAGAGAGGGAGAGAGCCAGAGAGCGAGAGAGAGGGAGAGGGAGAGAGGGAGATGGAGAGAGGGAGAGAGGGATAGAGCGAGAGAGGGAGAGAGCGAGAGAGGAAGAGAGAGAGAGAGCGCGAGAGAGCGAGAGAGGGAGAGAGGGAGAGAGAGAGAGGGAGAGAGCGATAGTTAGAAAGGGAGAGTGGTGAGGGAGAGAGGGAGAGAGGGAGAGAGGGAGAGGGAGAGAGCGAGAGAGCGAGAGAGGGAGAGAGGGAGAGAGGGAGAGAGGGAAAGAGAGAGAGGAAGAGAGCGATAGTTAGAAAGGGAGAGTGGTGAGGGAGAGAGGGAGAGAGAGAGAGAGAGAGGGAGAGAGCGAGAGAGCGAGAGAGGGAGAGGGAGAGAGCGATAGTTAGAAAGGGAGAGTGGTGAGGGAGAGAGGGAGAGAGGGAGAGAGGGAGAGAGCGAGAGAGCGAGAGAGGGAGAGAGGGATAGAGCGAGAGAGGGAGAGAGCGAGAGAGGAAGAGAGAGAGAGAGAGCGAGAGAGCGAGAGAGGGAGAGAGGGAGAGAGAGAGAGGAAGAGAGCGATAGTTAGAAAGGGAGAGTGGTGAGGGAGAGAGGGAGAGAGGGAGAGAGGGAGAGAGGGAGAGAGGGAGAGAGCGAGAGAGGGAGAGAGGGAGAGAGGGAGAGAGAGAAAGAGAGAAAGAGAGAGAGCGAGAGAGCGAGAGAGGGAGAGAGGGAGAGAGAGAGAGGGAGAGAGCGATAGTTAGAAAGGGAGAGTGGTGAGGGAGAGAGGGAGAGAGAGAAAGAGAGAAAGAGAAAGATGAAAACAAATGGCACCATATGCTGCATATAGCCTTTTTTTTCATCTTTCATTCATTGTCTCTTTCCTTAAAATTGTTGGCCAGCCATAACCTCTCTCCTATCTATCCTCTCGTCTCTCAGATTGAAGTGTGAGCACTATCCTATGTAAAGGTCACTCCCAATAGGATTAACCAGCATCTCTTCAAGTGCTTCGTTGGTTGAACTAATGAACATTGAACAACGTGCGGGAATTTGCTGCTGAATACACAGAGCTTTTGTTGCACTTTTTTTTTCAGGAAACCCAAAAGATGCCTGAAGTGTTTAGGTTGTACCGTGTGTACAGGAAGAGACTAGTAATCTTCATGTAGATGATTTACATGTGTATTCATCCCCTCCAGGCATCAAACGATCAATTTATTTCAATTTACTTTTTCAAAAGTTGCTTCTTGAAGTGGTTGGTTGGTAGGAAAACAAGTTTACATATATATATGTATATTTTAATCCAGCTTTCAACCACAAATCAACCATAGTATTTTTAAGGTTTATTTCAAGTTGAATTCACGTTTGTCAACTATTCAATGTTTCCGTATGTTAAAAACTCAATCGAACATAAACCCTAAACTGCATGTTGGTTGATCAGATTTACTTGACTTGCTGGGTATAATAGGCTATAATAATATGGCTGTACCACAGCCAGTCCTATGCTACTAATCAAATCAAATCTAATGTATTTATAAAGCCCTTCTTACATCAGCTGATATCTCAAAGTGCTGTACAGAAACCCAGCCTAAAACCCCAAACAGCAAGCAATGCAGGTGTAGAAGCACCTGCAGTACTACTGAACACGTGTGTCTTTTCAATCATGTACCACAGGTAGTGAACATGTGTTTCTAGGTGTTGAGGGAGAGCTATGTTCTGTTTAGTTCCAGCCTGGGAGTCTCATGTTCTATAAGGCCATCCCAGGGTTGTGCTGAGGTTAGACGCCTCACAATGATACAGCCAGAACAATTTACATGACATACAGTTGAAGTTTACATACACCTTAGCCAAATGCATTTAAACTCAGTGTTTCACAATTCCTGACCTTTAATCCTAGTAAAAATGCCCCTGTCTGAGGTTAGTTAGGATCACCATTTTATTTAAAAAATGTGAAATGTCAGAATAATAATTGAGAGAATGATTTATTTCAGCTTTTATTAATTTATTCACGTTCCCAGTGGGTCAGAAGTTTACATAACCTCAATTCATATTTGGTAGCGTTGCCTTTAAATTATTTAACTTGGGTCAAATATTTCAGGTAGCCTTCCACAAGCTTCCCACAATAAGTTGGGTGAATATTGGCCCATTCCTCATGACAGAGCTGGTGTAACTGAGTCAGGTTTGTAGGCCTCCTTGCTTGCACCTGGCTCCATCCATCTTCCCATCAATTTTAACAATCTTCCCTGTCCCTGCTGAAGAAAAGCAGGCCCAAACCATGATGCTGCCACCACCATGTTTGACAGTGGGGATGGTGTCTTCAGTGTGATGAGCTGTGTTGCTTTTACGCCAAACATAACGTTTTGCATTGTTGCCAAAAAGTTCAATTTTGGTTTCATCTGACCAGAGCACCTTCTTCCACATGTTTGGTGTGTCTCCCAGGTGGCTTGTGGCAAACTTTAAACAACACTTTTTATGGATATCTTTAAGAAATGGCTTTCTTCTTGCCACTCTTCCATAAAGGCCAGATTTGTGCAATA
Organism: Oncorhynchus mykiss; assembly: GCF_013265735.2. Taxonomy (NCBI): domain Eukaryota; kingdom Metazoa; phylum Chordata; class Actinopteri; order Salmoniformes; family Salmonidae; genus Oncorhynchus; species Oncorhynchus mykiss. The sequence continues at coordinate 39,005,506 of NC_048592.1, forward strand.
TACGACTGATTGTTGTCCTATGGACAGAGTCTCCCACCTCAGCTGTAGATCTCTGCAGTTCATCCAGAGTGATCATGGGCCTCTTGGCTGCATCTCTGATCCGTCTTCTCCTTGTATGAGCTGAAAGTTTAGAGGGACGGCCAGGTCTTGGTAGATTTGCAGTGGTCTGATACTCTTTCCATTTCAATATTATCGCTTGCACAGTGCTCCTTGGGATGTTTAAAGCTTGGGAAATGTTTTTGTATCCAAATCCGGCTTTAAACTTCTTCACAACAGTATCTCGGACCTGCCTGGTGTGTTCCTTGTTCTTCATGATGCTCTCTGCGCTTTTAACGGACCTCTGAGACTATCACAGTGCAGGTGCATTTATACGGAGACTTGATTACACACAGGTGGATTGTATTTATCATCATTAGTCATTTAGGTCAACATTGGATCATTCAGAGATCCCCACTGAACTTCTGGAGAGAGTTTGCTGCACTGAAAGTAAAGGGGCTGAATAATTTTGCACGCCCAATTTTTCAGTTTTTGATTTGTTAAAAAAGTCACAAAAAAATACAGTTTTATATCTTTATGTTTGAAGCCTGAAATGTGGCAAAAGGTCGCAAAGTTCAAGGGGGCCGAATACTTTCGCAAGGCACTGTATTTTGTGAAGTGCACCAGTCCCCCCTGCAGCAAAGCACCCCCACAACATGATGCTGCCACCCCCGTGCTTCACGGTTGGGATGGTGTTCTTCGGCTTGCAAGTCTCCTCCTTTTTGCTCCAAACATGACGATGATCATTATTACCAAACAGTTCAATTTTTTTTTCATCAGACCAGAGGACATTTCTCGAAAAAGTACAATCTTTGTCCCCATGTGCAGTTGCAAACTGTAGTCTAGCTTTTTTATGGCGGTTTTAGAGCAGTGGCTTCTTCCTTACTGAGCAGCCTTTCAGGTTATGTCAATATAGGACTCTTTTTACTGTGGATATAGAAACTTTTGTACCGGTTTCCTCCAGCATCTTCACAAGGTCCTTTGCTGTTGTTCTGGGATTGATTTGCACTTTTCACATCATCTCTAGGAGACAGAACGCTTTTCTGAGCAGTATGACGGCTGCGTGGTCCCATGGTGTTTATACTTGCGTACTATTGTCTGTACAGATGAACGTGGTACCTTCAGGTGTTAGGAATTTGCTCCCAAGGATGAACCAGACTTGTGGAGGTCTACCATTTTTTTTCTGAGGTCTTGGCTGATTTCCTTTGATTTTCCTATGATGTCAAGCAAAGAGGCACTGAGTTTGAAGGTAGGCCTTGAAATACATCCACAGGTACACCTCCAATTGTCTCAAATGATGTCAATAATCCTATCAGAAGCTTCTAAAACCATTTCATAATTTCTGGAATTTTCCAAGCTGTTTAAAGGCACAGTCAACTTAGTGTATGTACACTTCTGACCCCAAGTTGTAATGACTCCAACCTAAGTGTATGTAAACTTCTGACTTCAACTGTACGTAGGTCCTGCAATCTACATCCTAATGGTAAGGCCTGCAGTCTAAGGCCCATAGCTCACAATCTACAGCCTAATGGTAAGACCTGCAGTCTAAGGCCCATAGCTCACAATCTACAGCCTAATGGTAAGACCTGCAGTCTAAGGCCCATAGCTCACAATCTACAGCCTAATGATAAGACCTGCAGTCTAAGGCCCATAGCTCACAATCTACAGCCTAACGGTAAGACCTGCTGTCTAAGGCCCATAGCTCACAATCTACAGCTACAATCAATAACGCCATGGTTTTCCATTAATTAATTCATGGCTAGCCATCTAGCTTTAATCATCAATGCTATGTCACACAGACCACAGGTCAGGTTGTTGTATGTAAATTATCTAGTGACCACAGGATCAAGCAGCTGAATTCCTACAAATGTAATGTCAATGAGAAGGATTTCCATAGCAACGGTGCTAGTTCCTGCACTGCACACAAATGTAGCAGAAGCCGATCAATGTAAACACTTGTCACCACGACGACGACGACGTGATAGATGTTTAAATGTAGAAATGTGAGCGGATCAATACGCCGCTTAGGGAGTGGTGATCGGGTTTCTCTCTTGAGTGATACTCATACGCTGCATTGATCGTGAGCTTGCATCCCAAATGTCCACCCTGTTCCCTATGTAGTGTACTACCTTTTTAACCAGAGCCAAAAAGTAGTGCACTATATAGGGAATATGGTGCCATTTGGGATACATGCCAGGGTCTAGAGGGGTCCTAGTGGAGCAGAGGCAATTCATTTTGTGCTTAATACGACCGTGTGGAATATGGGCTAGCTCTGAGATGTGATTAGTACTGCCTGTGTGGTCCATCGCCTACTTTTACAACGCAGCATTTAAAAAGACATTAGCAAACGATGAGAAAAATGGATTTGTCTGGTTTGGCATTTAGAGGAGGATTGACAGGCCAAAGTCACAATACTAGGTAATACTGATACTATGTCTTGTAATGTATCATATATACATAATACTAGGTAATACTGATAATATGTCTTGTAATGTATCATATATACACAATACTAGGTAATACTGATACTATGTCTTGTAATGTATCATATATACATACTACTAGGTAATACTGATACTATGTCTTGTAATGTATCATATATACATAATACTAGGTAATACTGATACTATGTCTTGTAATGTATCATATATACATAATACTAGGTAATACTGATACTACGTCTTGTAATGTATCATATATACATAATACTAGGTAATACTGATACTATGTAATGTATCATATATACACAATACTAGGTAATACTGATACTATGTCTTGTAATGTATCATATATACATAATACTAGGTAATACTGATACTATGTCTTGTACTATATCATATATACATAATACTAGGTAATACTGATACTATGTCGTTTAATGTATCATATATACATAATACTAGGTAATACTGATACTATGTCTTCTACTGTGATATATCATATATACATAGTAGTAGGTAATACTGATACTATGTAATGTATCATATATACATAATAATAGGTAATACTGATACTATGTCTTGTAATGTATCATATATACATAATAATAGGTAATACTGATACTATGTCTTGTAATGTATCATATATACATACTACTAGGTAATACTGATACTATGTCTTGTAATGTATCATATATACATAATACTAGGTAATACTGATACTATGTAATGTATCATATATACACAATACTAGGTAATACTGATACTATGTCTTGTAATGTATCATATATACATAATAATAGGTAATACTGATACTATGTCATGTAATGTATCATATATACATAATACTAGGTAATACTGATACTATGTCTTGTAATGTATCATATATACATAATACTAGGTAACACTGATACTATGTCTTGTAATATATCATATAGTCATAATACTAGGTAATACTGATAATATGTAATTTATCATATAGTCATAATACTAGGTAATACTGATACTATGTCTTGTAATATATCACATAGTCATAATACTAGGTAATACTGATACTATGTAATTTATCATATAGTCATAATACTAGGTAATACTGATACTATGTCTTGTAATGTATCATATATACATAATACTAGGTAATACTGATACTATGTCTTGTACTATATCATATATACATAATACTAGGTAATACTGATACTATGTCTTGTAATGTATCATATATACATAATACTAGGTAATACTGATACTATGTCTTGTACTATATCATATATACATAATACTAGGTAATACTGATACTATGTCGTTTAATGTATCATATATACATAATACTAGGTAATACTGATACTATGTCTTCTACTGTGATATATCATATATACATAGTAGTAGGTAATACTGATACTATGTAATGTATCATATATACATAATAATAGGTAATACTGATACTATGTCTTGTAATGTATCATATATACATAATACTAGGTAATACTGATACTATGTAATATATCATATAGTCATAATACTAGGTAATACTGATACTATGTCTTATAATATGTCATAAAGTCAATACTAGGTAATACTGATACTTTGTCTTCTCCTGTAATATATCATATATACATAATACTAGGTAATACTGATACTATGTCTTGTAATGTATCATATAGTCAATACTAGGTAATACTGATACTGTGTCTTCTACTGTAATGTATCATATATAATTATATACATGTTAAAAGTAGGACAAGATTTGATGAATAGTAAAATGATACAATTAGCTTAGTGAGGTTCTTTGTCGGGTTGCTTGTGTTTCTATCTAACTAGTCAAGATCAGATGATTATTTGTCCTGGTTTTCCACCTTACAGAATGGGGGTGTGCAGTGAAGCACATGTTGAAATTATACTCTGCGTTAAATGGTCTTATGATATATCCGGATTGGATCTTTAATACCTCTGATTATAAAGACACATACAGTAACAGTGTTCACAGAATGTAATGCTTTGTTGTAGATTCTGACCCATGTAGTATCCACAGAATGTAATGTTTTGTTGTAGATTCTAACTCCATGTAGTATCCACAGAATGTAATGCTTTGTTGTAGATTCTGACCCATGTAGTATCCACAGAATGTAATGCTTTGTTGTAGATTCTGACCCATGTAGTATCCACAGAATGTAATGTTTTGTTGTAGATTCTAACTCCATGTAGTATCCACAGAATGTAATGCTTTGTTGTAGATTCTAACTCCATGTAGTATCCACAGAATGTAATGCTTTGTTGTAGATTCTAACCCCATGTAGTATCCACAGAATGTAATGCTTTGTTGTAGATTCTAACTCCATGTAGTATCCACAGAATGTAATGTTTTGTTGTAGATTCTGACCCATGTAGTATCCACAGAATGTAATGCTTTGTTGTAGATTCTGACCCATGTAGTATCCACAGAATGTAATGTTTTGTTGTAGATTCTAACTCCATGTAGTATCCACAGAATGTAATGCTTTGTTGTAGATTCTGACCCATGTAGTATCCACAGAATGTAATGTTTTGTTGTAGATTCTGACCCATGTAGTATCCACAGAATGTAATGCTTTGTTGTAGATTCTGACCCATGTAGTATCCACAGAATGTAATGCTTTGTTGTAGATTCTGACCCATGTAGTATCCACAGAATGTAATGTTTTGTTGTAGATTCTAACCCCATGAAGGGTATACCCTATTATAAACATATTTTCCTGATCATAAAGGATATAGAGGTTTTGGGTTATATATATATATATATTACTGTATATTAACATATATATATGTGTGTGTGTGTGTGTTTGTGTGTTTATAGTGAACACCCCTCACTTTCTGACCATAAAGGGTGTAGAGGTGAACGCTGGACAGACGGCCGCCTTCCACTGTACTGTCAACGGACGACAGAGAGACAACTTCAACCTCTGGTTACAGGTAACAACAACACCTTATCCTGACCCCTGACCCCAAAACCCAACAATCCATTGTACTGTTAATAGACGACAGAGAGACAACTTCAACCTCTGGTTACAGGAAACAACAACACCTTATCCTGACCCCTGACCCCTAAACCTAACAATCCACTGTACTGTTAATAGACGACAGAGAGACAACTTCAACCTCTGGTTACATGTAACAATGATCACCCAAAATGTTACACTTCATTTTACTACTGGAAGTGTTTTCATTGACCTGCCACCCCACCAGGGATCTCCAGTTCAGTACCTGTTGTGCAGGCTTTGGTTCTATTCCACAACAAAAAACACCTGATTCAGATAAAACAACATTGTACCGGTTGAAGATTATGACTGGTAGTTGATATTGATGATTTGAACTAGACATTACTGCCGGGAAGGAACAAGATTTTAGCAGTAGTTGGTTTCACTATATCAAACCCTGGCCTACACTCTTGGAAGAAAGGTGCTTATCTAGAACCTGAGAGAGAGAGAGAGAGAGAGAGAGAGAGAGAGAGAGAGAGAGAGAGAGAGAGAGAGAGAGAGAGAGAGAGAGAGAGAGAGAGAGAGAGAGAGAGAGAGAGAGAGAGAGAGAGAGAGAGAGAGAGAGAGAGAGAGAGAGAGAGAGAGAGAGAGAGAGAGAGAGAGAGAGAGAGAGAGAGAGAGAGAGAGAGAGAGAGAGAGAGAGAGAGAGAGAGAGAGAGAGAGAGAGAGAGAGAGAGAGAGAGAGAGAGAGAGAGAGAGAGAGAGAGAGAGAGAGAGAGAGAGAGAGAGAGAGAGAGAGAGAGAGAGAGAGAACAAATATTTATGTATATATACAGTATATCACAAAAGTGAGTACACCCCTCACATTTTTGTAAATATTTGAGTATATCTTTCCATGTGACAACACTGAATAAATTATACTTTGCTACAATGTAAAGCAGTGAGTGTACAGCTTGTGGCAACCTGTGATGCTCTGGTGAACTCCATGCCCCATAGGGTTAAACCAGTGCTGGAAAATGATGGTGGCCACACAAAATATTGACACTTTGGGCCCAATTTGGACATTTTCACTTAGGGGTGTACTCACTTTTGTTGGCAGCGGTTTAGACATTAATGGCTGTGTGAGTTATTTTGAGGGGACAGCAAGTTTACACTGTTATACAAGCTGTACACTCACTACTTTACATTGTAGCAAAGTGTCATTTCTTCAGTGTTGTCACATGAAAAGATCTACTCATATATTTACAAAAATCTGAGGGGTGTACTCACTTTTGTGATATGCTGTGTATATATATATATATATATATATATATATGTGTGTGTTTATATGTACCATATACAGTGCATTCGGAGAGTAATCAGCCCCCTTGACTTTTCCCACATTTTGTTACGTTACAGCCTTATTCTAAAATTGATTAAATTATTTTTTCCCTCATCAATCTACACACAATACCCCTTAATGACATCACAATACCCTTTAATGACATCACAATACTCCTTAATGACGTCACAATACCCCTTAATGACATAACAATAACCTTTAATGATAAAGCAAAAAATATGTTCTTAGAAATGAATTATCACATTTACATAAGTATTCAGACCCTTTACTCAGTACTTTGTTGAAGCACCTTTGGCAGTGATTAGTCTTGAGTCTTCTTTAGTATGATGTTACAAGCTTGGCAGACCTGTATTTGGGGAGTTTCTCCCATTCTTCTCTGCAGATTCTCTCAAGCTCTGTCAGGTTGGATGGGGAGCGTCGCTGCACAGGTATTTTCAGGTCTCTCCAGAGATGTTCGATCGCGAGGTCTTGCATTGTCTTGGCTGTGTGCTTAGGGTTGTTGTCCTGTTGGAAGGTGAACCTTCGCCCCAATTTGAGGTCCTGAGCGATCTGGAGCAGGTTTTCATCAATGATCTTTCTGTACTTTGCTGTTGGCTCTCCTGTTGGATCTGCAAACACACACACACACACATACACACACTGTTGTCCCCTCGAACACTGATGCAATCAAGGTCAAGCCACTTTAGTATTTAAACCTGTCAATTTTAGTTTTGCCTAACCCTACGTTTTGAGAGCTGTGTTTCAACAGGGTGGACGCAAGTTCCCTATGAAGGCCACTAAATGTCCATGTACCACTAAAACTACATCTAACCTGCTGTGTGTTTCAACAGGGTATTGGTGGACGCGAGGCCCCTATGAAGTCCACTAAGCCGTGGAACAACAGACGCTTCATTGGGACCTTCGACGTGGAGAACACCACTAAAGGAGACTCAGGACGCTACCGATGCATAGTCCACTCTGACAAAGGAGTTGGCGTGTCCAACTATGGAGAACTCACCATAAAACGTAAGTACTGTAGGGTCCAACTATGGAGAACTAAAACAGCCAGAAAAGAGGTGAAAGAAAGCCCCAACGAGGTTAAATATAAAACACAGCCAGAGAAGAGGTGAAAGAAAGCCCCAACAAGGTTAAATATAAAACACAGCCAGAGAAGAGGTGAAAGAAAGCCCCAACGAGGCTAAATATAAAACAGCCAGAAAAGAGGTGAAAGAAAGCCCCAACGAGGTTAAATATAAAACACAGCCAGAGAAGAGGTGAAAGAAAGCCCCAACGAGGTTAAATATAAAACACAGCCAGAGAAGAGGTGAAAGAAAGCCCCAACAAGGTTAAATATAAAACACAGCCAGAGAAGAGGTGAAAGAAAGCCCCAACGAGGCTAAATATAAAACACAGCCAGAGAAGAGGTTAAAGAAAGCCCCAACGAGGTTAAATATAAAACACAGCCAGAGAAGAGGTGAAAGAAAGCCCCAACGAGGTTAAATATAAAACACAGCCAGAGAAGAGGTGAAAGAAAGCCCCAACGAGGTTAAATATAAAACACAGCCAGAGTAGAGGTGAAAGAAAGCCCCAACGAGGTTAAATATAAAACACAGCCAGAAAAGAGGTGAAAGAAAGCCCCAATGAGGTTAAATATAAAACACAGCCAGAGTAGAGGTGAAAGAAAGCCCCAACGAGGTTAAATATAAAACACAGCCAGAGAAGTAAAGGTTTATGTTGATGTGTTCTCTAGTGGACTGGGATGTGTGTGTTCTCTATAAAGTCATGCCCTTGAACGAACGGAGAGGACTGACCCATTCTAACCTAAATGATGATACAGACCCATTCCACCCTAAAGGACAAGACAGACCCATTTTCTGCTTCCTGCTTCTTCCTGTCTTTTCCTGCTCAACAACATCAGCCATAATACTCCAGAGATGGCCGCCTCGCTTCGCATTCCTAGGAAACTATGCAGTATTTTGTATTTTTTAACGTTTTATCTATCTTAGGTTTCATTACATACAGTCGGGAGGAACTACTGAATAAGAGAGCAACGTCATCTCACCATTATTACGACCAGGAATATGACTTTCCCGAAGCGGATCCTGTGTTCTGCCTTCCACCCAGGACAATGGATCGGATCCCAGCCGGCGACCCAAAACAACAACGTCGTAAAAGAGGCAAACAAAGCGGTCTTCTGGTCAGGCTCCGTAGACGGGCACATCTACGCGCCACTCCCTAGCATACTACTCGCCAATGTCCAGTCTCTTGACAACATGGTTGATGAAATCCGAGCAAGGGTAACATTGCAGCGAGACATCAGAGACTGTAACGTTCTTTGCTTCACGGAAACAATCTAATCTGAAAACAAGACTCCCTAAATTGTATCAGCATATCGATTGCGCAACCAGGGCTGGTAAAACCATGGATCATTGTTATTCTAACTTCCGCGATGGATATAAGGCCCTCCCCTGGCCTCCTTTCGGAAAAGCTGAACACGACTCCATTTTGTTGCTTCCAGCCTACAGACAGAAACTAAAACAGGAAGCTCCCGCGCTCAGGTCTGTTCATGCTGGTCCGACCAATCTGATTCCACACTTCAAGACTGCTTCGATCACGTGGAATGGGATATGTTCCGCATTGCGTCAAAAAACAACATTGACGAATACGCTGATTCGGTGAGCGAGTTCATTAGAAAGTGCATTGACGATATCGTACCCATATCAACGATTAAAACATTCCCAAACCAGAAACCGTGGATTGATGGCAGCATTCGGGTGAAACTAAAAGCGCAAACCATTGCTTTTAACCAGGGCAAGGTGACCGGAAACATGACCGAACACAAACAGTGTAGCTATTCCCTCCGCAAGGCAATCAAATAAGCTAAGCGTCAGTATAGAGACAAAGTAGAGTCGCAATTCAACGGCTCAGACACAAGAGGTATGTGGCAGGGTCTACAGTCAATCCCGGAAGAAAGAAAACCAGCCCCGTTGCGGACCAGGATGTCTTGCTCCCAGACAGACTAAATAACTATTTTGCCTGCTTTGAGGACAATACAGTGCCACTGAAACTGCCCGCAACCAAAACCTGCGGACTATCCTTCACTGCAGCCGACGTGAGTAAAACATTTAAACGTGTTAACCCTCACAAGGCTGTAGGCCCAGACGGCATCCACAGCCGCATCCTCAGAGCATGCGCAGACAAGCTGGCAGGTGTGTTTACGGACATATTCAATTAATCCTTATCCCAGTCTGCTGTTCCCAGTCTGCTGTTCCCACATGCTTCAAGAGGGCCACCATTGTCACTGTTCCCAAGAAAGCTAAGGTAACTGAGCTAAATGACTACCGCCCCGTAGCACTCACATTCGTCATCATGAAGTGCTTTGAGAGACTAGTCAAGGACCATATCACCTCCACCCTACCTGACACCCTAGACCCACTCCAATTTGCTTACAGCCCAATGAAGCAATCGCAACCACACTGCACACTGCCCTAACCCATCTGGACAAGAGGAATACCTATTTGAGAATGCTGTTCATCGACTACAGGTCAGCATTTAACACCATAGTACCCTCCAAAATCGTCATCAAGCTCGAGACCCTGGGTCTCAACCCCGCCCTGTGCAACTGGGTACTGGATTTCCTGACGGTCCGCCCCCAGGTGGTGAGGGTAGGTAACAACATCTCCACCCGCTGATCCTCAACACTGGGGCCCCACAAGGGTGCGTTCTGAGCCCTCTCCTGTACTCCCTGTTCACCCACGACTGCGTGGCCATGCACACCTCCAACTCAATCATCAAGTTTGAGGACGATACTACAGTGGTAGGCTTGATTACCAACAACGACGAGACAGCCTACAGGGAGGAGGTGAGGGCCCTCGGAGTGTGGTGTCAGGAAAATAACCTCACACTCAACGCCAACAAAACAAAGGAGATTATTGTGGACTTCAGGAAACAGCAGAGGGAGCACCCCCCTATCCACATCAACGGGACAGTAGTGGAGAGGGTAGTAAGTTTTAAGTTCCTCTGCGTACACATCACAGACAAACTGAATTGGTCCACTCACACAGACAGCGTCGTGAAGAAGGCGCAGCAGCACCTTTTCAACCTCAGGAGGCTGAAGAAATTTGTCTTGTCACCAAAAGCACTCACAAACTTCTACAGATGCACAATCGAGAGCATCCTGTCGGGCTGTATCACCGCCTGGTACGGCAACTGCTCCGCCCACAACCGTAAGGCTCTCCAGAGGGTAGTGAGGTCTGCACAACGCATCACCGGGGGCAAACTACCTGCCCTCCAGGACACCTACACCACCCGATGTCACAGGAAGGCCATAAAGATCATCAAGGACAACAACCACCCGAGCCACTGCCTGTTCACCCCGCTATCATCCAGAAGGCGAGGTCAGTACAGGTGTATCAAAGCAGGGACCGAGAGACTGAAAAACAGTTTATATCTCAAGGCCATCAGACTGTTAAACAGCCACCACTAACATTGAGTGGCTGCTCCCAACACACCGACTCAACTCCAGCCACTTTAACTTGTTATGGCTGCAATCCCGATATTGGGATAAGTGTCATCAACAACCGCTGAATAGCGCTACATATCCCTTTAAATCCAGCAAAGGGAGGCTATGGAACATGGCGTTTTCAAAATAGAAGCCACTTCCTGCTTTGATTTTCCTCAGGGTTTCGCCTGCAATATCAGTTCTGTTATACTCACAGACAATATTTTGACATTTTTGGAAATTTAGAGTTTTCTATCCAATACTAATAATAATATGCATATATTAGCAACTGAGACTGAGGAGCAGGCTGTTTACAATGGGCACCTTTTCATCCAAGCTACTCAATACTGCCCCTGCAGCCATAAAAAGTTAATAATGGAAATTGATGTAAAAATATATCACTAGCCACTTTAAATAACGCTACTTAATATAATGTTTACATTCCCTACATTATTCATCTCATGTGTATATACTGTACTCTATATCATCTACTGCATCTTTAGGTAATACATGTATCACTAGCCACTTTAAACTATGCCACTTTGTTTACATATCCTACATTACTCATCTCATATGTATATACTGTACTCGATACCATCTACTGCATCTTGCCTATGCCGTTCTGTACCATCACTCATTCATATTTATTTATGTACATATTCTTTATCCCTTTACACTTGTGTGTATAAGGCAGTAGTTTTGGAATTGTTAGGTTAGATTACTTGTTGGTTATTACTGCATTGTCGGAACTAGAAGCACAAGCATTTCGCTACACTCGCATTAACATCTGCTAACCGTGTGTATGTGACAAATAAATTTGATTTGAACCATTGAGGGCAAGTAGGGGGCATTACCACACACACACACACACACACACACACACACACACACACACACACACACACACACACACGCAGAGGAACCTCTCTCATTCCACCCTCCTCTTCTCCATGCAGTTTGATATGAATTTATGGACTGAGTGTGAAACTAAATCCAGCATGGCCTCTTTCCTTCAGCCCTATAGTCCTGTAATGGCCGTGTATATTTCTTCACCTCAGTCGGCCTGCCCTGTCTATTGAATTTACTGGCCTGACCTTTTTTTTGTCTGGCAGCTTCGTGTTTGATTGATAGGTTTAATCCAGTGTGTCTGGATGGAGGGGTGTCAATCATGTTATAACGGCCCCGTCCTCAGAGTTTTACACAGAGAGAGATGGGAAGACAGAGGTTGCGTCTCGAATGACACCCTATTCCCTACTAACCCCACAGGCTCTGGTCAATAGAAGTGCACTACGAACCCCATAGGCCCTGGTCAATAGAAGTGCACTACTAACCCCATAGACCCTGGTCAATAGAAGTGCACTACTAACCCCATAGGCTCTGGTCAATAGAAGTGCACTACGACCCCCATAGACCCTGGTCAATAGAAGTGCACTACTAACCCCATAGGCCCTGGTCAATAGAAGTGCACTACTAACCCCATAGGCCCTGGTCAATAGAAGTGCACTACTAACCCCATAGACCCTGGTCAATAGAAGTGCACTACTAACCCCATAGACCCTGGTCAATAGAAGTGCACTACTAACCCCATAGACCCTGGTCAATAGAAGTGCACTATGAACCCCATAGACCCTAGTCAATAGAAGTGCACTATAAAGTGTCCAATATATTGTGATAGACAGTGTTTATTTTGTTTAACCTCTATTTTAACTTGGCAAGTCAGTTAAGAACAAATTATTATTTACAATGAAGGCCTACCCCGGGCCAAACTCTTAACAACACTGGGCCAATTGTGCGCCGCCCTGTGGGACTCCCCAATCACGGCCGGTTGTGATACAGCCTGGAATCAAACCAGGGTGTCTGGAGTGACGCCTCTAGAGGTGAGATGGAGTGCCTTTAGACCGCTGAACCACTCGGGAGCCCAACATTTCAGTGGTGTGTTCATGGAGAATTTAGTGTTTAATAATATACTGTCCTGTAGGCACTCAGTAACACACTCGGCAACATACACACAAATATCTGCGTCACTAGAGATTAGTCGTTAGATACAAATCAGGATTTTTTTTCTCCGCCTAACAAAAAGTCAAGTGTGTCTCATAAAAACCCCTCGATAATATTGCAGTCAATCATGTGATATAAATCAAGGCATATACTGCAGGTAACCTAGCAGTTAAGACCATTGGGTCAGTAACTCTGTAGGTAACCTAGTAGTTAAGACCGTTGGGTCAGTAACTCTGTAGGTAACCTAGTAGTTAAGACCGTTGGGTCAGTAACTCTGTAGGTAACCTAGTAGTTAAGACCGTTGGGTCAGTAACTCTGCAGGTAACCTAGCAGTTAAGACCGTTGGGTCAGTAACTCTGCAGGTAACCTAGCAGTTAAGACCGTTGGGTCAGTAACTCTGCAGGTAACCTAGCAGTTAAGGCCGTTGGGTCAGTAACTCTGCAGGTAACCTAGCAGTTAAGACCGTTGGGTCAGTAACTCTGCAGGTAACCTAGCAGTTAAGACCGTTGGGTCAGTAACTCTGCAGGTAACCTAGCAGTTAAGACCGTTGGGTCAGTAACTCTGCAGGTAACCTAGCAGTTAAGACCGTTGGGTCAGTAGCTCTGTAGGTAACCTAGCAGTTAAGACCGTTGGGTCAGTAACTCTGCAGGTAACCTAGCAGTTAAGACCGTTGGGTCAGTAACTCTGCAGGTGCCCTAGTAGTTAAGACCGTTGGGTCAGTAACTCTGCAGGTAACCTAGCAGTTAAGACCGTTGGGTCAGTAGCTCTGCAGGTAACCTAGCAGTTAAGACCGTTGGGTCAGTAACTCTGCAGGTAACCTAGCAGTTAAGACCGTTGGGTCAGTAACTCTGTAGGTAACCTAGCAGTTAAGACCGTTGGGTCAGTAACTCTGCAGGTAACCTAGCAGTTAAGACCGTTGGGTCAGTAACTCTGCAGGTAACCTAGCAGTTAAGACCGTTGGGTCAGTAACTCTGCAGGTAACCTAGTAGTTAAGACCGTTGGGTCAGTAACTCTGCAGGTAACCTAGCAGTTAAGACCGTTGGGTCAGTAACTCTGCAGGTAACCTAGCAGTTAAGACCGTTGGGTTAGTGACTCTGCAGGTAACCTAGCAGTTAAGACCGTTGGGTCAGTAACTCTGTAGGTAACCTAGCAGTTAAGACCGTTGGGTCAGTAACTCTGTAGGTAACCTAGCAGTTAAGACCGTTGGGTCAGTAACTCTGTAGGTAACCTAGCAGTTAAGACCGTTGGGTCAGTAACTCTGTAGGTAACCTAGCAGTTAAGACCGTTGGGTCAGTAACTCTGCAGGTAACCTAGTAGTTAAGACCGTTGGGTCAGTAACTCTGCAGGTAACCTAGCAGTTAAGACCGTTGGGTCAGTAACTCTGTAGGTAACCTAGCAGTTAAGACCGTTGGGTTAGTGACTCTGCAGGTAACCTAGCAGTTAAGACCGTTGGGTCAGTAACTCTGCAGGTAACCTAGCAGTTAAGACCGTTGGGTCAGTAACTCTGTAGGTAACCTAGCAGTTAAGACCGTTGGGTTAGTGACTCTGTAGGTAATCTAGTAGTAACTCTCTCCCTTCCTCTCTCCATCTCTCTTCCTGTCTCTCTTCTCACAGAAGTTCCAAAAGAATAAAGACAAATGTCATATTATGTATATACAGTGTGTAACGTTGCCATGCAAATATTTAAAGTACAAAAGGGAATATAAATAAACATAGAGGTTGTATTTGCAATGGGCCTCGCGAGTGGCGCAGTGGTCTTAGGCACTGCATTGCAGTGCTAGCTGCACTACTAGAGATTCTGGGTTTGAATCCGAGCTGGCTGCGACCGGGAGACCCATGGGGGCGGTGCACAATTGGCCCAGCGTCGTCCTTGTTAGGGGAGGGAAAGGCCAGCAGGGATGCCTTGTCCCATTACGCACTAGCCATTGCTGTGGTGGACTGGGCGCAGTGCACGCCAGGTGTAAGGTGTTTTCTCATTGGTGCGGCTGGCTTCCGGGTTAAGCAGTAGCAGTGTGTGTTTCGGAGGACGCACGGCTCTCGACCTTCGCCTCTCCTGAGTCTGTACGGGAGTTGCTGCGATGGGATGAGACTGTATCTACCAATTGGGGACAAAAAGGGGTTAAAAAAACAAACAATTATAATAATGAGTATTTACAATAAATATGGGTTGTATTTACAACGGTGTTTGTTCTTCACTGGTTGACCTTTTTTTGTGGCAACAGGTCACAAATCTTGCTGCTGTGATGCACACTGTGGTATTTCACCCAGTAGATATGGGAGTTTATTAAAATGGTATTTATTTTCAAATTATTTGTGGGTCTGTGTAATCTGAAGGAAATATGTGTCTCTATATGGTCATACATTGGGCAGGAGGTTAGAAAGTGCAGGTCAGTATCCACCTCATTATGTGGGCAGTGTGCACATAGCCTGTCTTCTCTTGTGTCACGACTTCCGCCGAAGTTGGTCCCTCTCCTTGTTCGGGCGGCGTTCTAGCCATCGCCGATTCACTTTTCATTTTCCATTTGTTTTGTCTTTGTTTTACACACCTGGTTTCAATTCCCCAATTACATGTTTATTATTCAACCCTCTGTTTTTCCCATGTTTTTTGTGTGTGATTGTTTTATGTATGTTCGGTCCATTATTGTGGGCTCGGTCTTACACCATGTTATTGGAATATTTTAGTAAAGTTACTTGTGTTACTCATCTCTGCTGTCCTGCGCCAGTTCTGCCTATGGCAGCCTTTCTCAATAGCAAGGCTATGCTCACTGCGTCTGTGCATAGTCAAAGATTTCCTTAATTTGTGTCAGTCACAGTGGTCAGGTATTGGGGCGATAGGGTAGCCTAGGGGTTAGAGCGTTGGACGAGTAACCGAAAGGTACAAATGTGTCGTTCTGCCCCTGAACAGGCAGTTAACCCACTGTTCCTAGGCCATCATTGAAAATAAGAATTTGTTCTTTAACTGACTTGCATAGTTAAATATAGGTAAATAAATACAAATTCTGCCACTGTGTTCTCTCTGTTTAGGGCCAAATAGCATTCTAGTTGGTTGCGTCTATTTGGGTTGCTGTCTTGGGTCTCTGTGGGGTCTGTTTGTGAACAGAGCCCGAGGACCAGCTTGCTTCGGGGCTTTTCTCCAGGTGTATTTCTCTGTAGGTGATGGCTTTGTTATGGAAGGTTTGAGAATCACTTCCTTTAGGTGGTTGTAGAATTTAACAGCTCTTTCCTGGATTTTGATAATTAGTGGGTATCTAATTCTGCTCTGCATGCAGTATTTGGTGTTCTACGTTGTACACAGAGGATATTTTTGCAGAATCCTGCATCCAGAGTCTCAATTTGGTGTTTGTCCCATTTTGTGAATTCTTGGTTGATGTGCGGACCCCAGACCCCACACCATGAATGGCAATGGGTTCTGTAACTGATTCAAGTATTTTTAGCCAGATCCTAATTGGTATGTCAAATTGTATGTTCCTTTTGATGGCATAGAATGGCCTTCTTCCCTTGTCTCTCAGCTCTTTTACAGCTTTGTGGAAGTTACCTGTGGAGGTGATGTTTAGGCCGAGGTATGTATAGTTTTTTTGTGTGCTCTAGGGAAACGGTGTCTAGATGGAACACCATTATTTTTGTATTTTATTTAGATTTACTGTCAGGGCCCAGGTCTGTCAGAATCTGTGCAGAAGATATAGGTGCTGCTCTAGGCCATCCTTGGTTGGGGACAGATCTAGGTGCTGCTCTAGGCCCGCCTTGGTTGGGAACAGATCTAGGTGCTGCTCTAGGCCCTCCTTGGTTGGGGACAGATCTAGGTGCTGCTCTAGGCCCTCCTTGATTGGGAACAGATCTAGGTGCTGCTCTAGGCCCTCCTTGGTTGGGGACATATCTAGGTGCTACTCTAGGCCCTCCTTGGTTGGGGACACATCTAGGTGCTGCTCTAGGCCCTCCTTGGTTGGGGACAGATCTAGGTGCTGCTCTAGGCCCTCCTTGGTTGGGAACAGATCTAGGTGCTGCTCTAGGCCCTCCTTGGTTGGGGACATATCTAGGTGCTGCTCTAGGCCCTCCTTGGTTGGGGACAGATCTAGGTGCTGCTCTAGGCCCTCCTTGGTTGGGGACAGATCTAGGCTCTAGGCCCTCCTTGGTTGGGGACAGATCTAGGCTCTAGGCCCTCCTTGGTTGGGGACAGAATTAGGCTCTAGGCCCTCCTTGGTTGGGGAAAGATCTAGGCTCTAGGCCCTCCTTGGTTGGGGACAGATCTAGGCTCTAGGCCCTCCTTGGTTGGGGACAGATCTAGGCTCTAGGCCCTCCTTGGTTGGGGACATATCTAGGCTCTAGGCCCTCCTTGGTTGGGGACAGATCTAGGTGCTGCTCTAGGCCCTCCTTGGTTGGGGACAGATCTAGGCTCTAGGCCCTCCTTGGTTGGGGACATAATTAGGCTCTAGGCCCTCCTTGGTTGGGGACAGATCTAGGCTCTAGGCCCTCCTTGGTTGGGGACAGATCTAGGCTCTAGGCCCTCCTTGGTTGGGGACATAATTAGGCTCTAGGCCCTCCTTGGTTGGGGACAGATCTAGGCTCTAGGCCCTCCTTGGTTGGGGACAGATCTAGGCTCTAGGCCCTCCTTGGTTGGGGACAGATCTAGGCTCTAGGCCCTCCTTGGTTAGGGACAGATCTAGGTGCTGTTCTAGGTCCTCCTTTGTTGGGGACAGCTCTAGGCCCTCCTTGGTTGGGGACAGATCTAGGCTCTAGGCCCTCCTTGGTTGGGGACAGATCTAGGCTCTAGGCCCTCCTTGGTTAAGGACAGATCTAGGTGCTGTTCTAGGTCCTCCTTGGTTGGGGACAGATCTAGGCTCTAGGCCCTCCTTGGTTGGGATCAGAAGCAGCAGATTATCAGCAGACAGTAGACATTTGACATGGATTTTATAATGTCATATGTTTTTCCCCCCCAACACGACTTTCCATCAATTTGTTTTGCAGACCCTTGTGCCAAATTGAGTCAAAAGCTTTTTTGAAGTCAACAAAGCATGAGAAGACATTGCCTTTGTTTTTTGTTTGTCAATTAGGGTGTTCAGGATGAATACTTGGTCTGTCGTCTATCTCCATCTTTCTCCTTTTCCTCGTCATCTCTTTCTCTACCTCTCTCTCCACCCCCCCCCCTCTCCCCCTCTACTATCGTCCTTCATAACGATCCTCTGTCGTTCCTTCACCATGCCATGAGGAGACTGAATGGTTGATTGTGTAGGATAATCACTTCTGCTTCACCATGCCAATGTTTCATTAGATTTGTGTGTGTGTGTGTGTGTGTGTGTGTGTGTGTGTGTGTGTGTGTGTGTGTGTGTGTGTGTGTGTGTGTAGAGAACACAACAACCCACAGCTGGTCTAAAAACCCCGTTGTACTCTCCGCTGTATCTCCACGGTCTCTGTGTGTGTCACCCTGGCTTCAACTACCTGGAGTCCTATGGCGCTGCACGGTGAAGTGTCTCTGTGTGTGTCACCCTGGCTCCAACTACCTGGAGTCCTATGGCGCTGCACGGTGAAGTGTCTCTGTGTGTGTCACCCTGGCTCCAACTACCTGGAGTCCTATGGCGCTGCATGGTGAAGTGATGTGTTGTATGGGTGTGGTGGTATGAGTGTGGTGGTATGGGTGTGGTGGTATGGGTGTGGTGGTGTGGTGGTATAGGTGTGGTGGTGGTATGGGTGTGGTGGTATGAATGTGGTGGTATGGGTGTGGTGGTATGGGTGTGGTGGTGTGGTGGTATAGGTGTGGTGGTGGTATGGGTGTGGTGGTATGAGTGTGGTGGTATGGGTGTGGTGGTATGAGTGTGGTGGTGTGGTGGTATAGGTGTGGTGGTGGTATGGGTGTGGTGGTGTGGTGGTATAGGTGTGGTGGTGGTATGGGTGTGGTGGTATGAGTGTGGTGGTATGAGTGTGGTGGTATGGGTGTGGTGGTATGAGTGTGGTGGTGTGGTGGTATAGGTGTGGTGGTGGTATGGGTGTGGTGGTGTGGTGGTATAGGTGTGGTGGTGGTATGGGTGTGGTGGTGTGGTGGTATAGGTGTGGTGGTAGTATGGGTGTGGTCGTGTGCTGGTGTGGTGGTGGTATGGGTGTGGTGGTGTGGTGGTGTGGTAGTATGGGTGTGGTGGTGTGCTGGTGTTGTGGTATGGGTGTGGTGGTGTGGTGGAATGGGTGTGGTGGTGTGGTGGTGTGGTGGTGTGGTTGTATGGGTGTGGTGGTGTGGTGGTGTGGTGGTATGGGTGTGGTGGTGTGGTGGAATGGGTGTGGTGGTGTGGTGGTGTGGTTGTATGGGTGTGGTGGTGTGGTGGTATGGGTGTGGTGGTGTGGTGGTATGGGTGTGGTGGTGTGGTAGTATGGGTGTGGTGGTGTGGGTGTGTTGGTGTGGTGGTATGGGTGTGGTGGTGTGGTGGTATGGGTGTGTTGGTGTGTTGGTGTGGTGTGGTAGTATGGGTGTGGTGGTGTGGTGGTGTGGTGGAATGGGTGTGGTGGTGTGGTGGTGTGGTGGTGTGGTGGTATGGGTGTGGTGGTGTGGTGGTGTGGTGGTATGGGTGTGTTGGTGTGGTGGTGAGGTAGTATGGGTGTGTTGGTGTGGTGGTGAGGTAGTATGGATGTGGTGGTGTGGTCTTATGGGTGTGGTGGTGTTTTGGTATGGGTGTGGTGGTGTGGTAGTATGGGTGTGGTGGTGTGCTGGTGTGGTGGTATGGGTGTGGTGGTGTGGTTGTATGGGTGTGGTGGTGTGGTGGTGTGGTGGTGTGGTGGTATGGGTGTGGTGGTGTGGTGGTATGGGTGTGGTGGTGTGGTGGTGTGGTGGTGTGGTGGTATGGGTGTGTTGGTATGGGTGTGGTGGTGTGGTGGTGTGGGTGTGTTGGTGTGGTGGTATGGGTGTGTTGGTGTGTTGGTGTGATGTGGTGGTATGGGTGTGGTGGTGTGGTGGTATGGGTGTGGTTGTATGGTGGTGGGGTGTGGTGGTATGGGTGTGTTGGTGTGGTGTTGTGATGGGGTGGTGTGGTGTGGTTATGTGGTGTAGTAGGGGGTTAGGGTAACTAACAACTATAGTAGGGGGTTATGGTAACTAACAACTATAGTAGGGGGTTATGTAACTAACAACTATAGAAGGTAGTTAGGGTAACTAACTATAGTAGGGGGTTAGGGTAACTAACTATAGTAGGGGGTTAGGGTAACTAACAACTATAGTTGGGGGTTATGTAACTAACAACTATAGTAGGTAGTTAGGGTAACTAACAACTATAGAATGTGGTTAGGGTAACTAACAACTATAGTAGGTAGTTAGGGTAACTAACAACTATAGAATGTGGTTAGGGTAACTAACAACTATAGTAGTGGGTTAGGGTAACTAACAACTATAGTAGGGGGTTATGTAACTAACAACTATAGTAGGTAGTTAGGGTAACTAACAACTATAGAATGTGGTTAGGGTAACTAACAACTATAGTAGGGGGTTATGTAACTAACAATTATAGTAGGTAGTTAGGGTAACTAACAACTATAGAATGTGGTTAGGGTAACTAACAACTATAGTAGGGGGTTATGTAACTAACAACTATAGTAGGTAGTTAGGGTAACTAACTATAGTAGGGGGTTAGGGTAACTAACAACTATAGTAGGTAGTTAGGGTAACTAACAACTATAGAATGTGGTTAGGGTAACTAACAACTATAGAAGGTAGTTATGGTAACTAACAACTATAGAATGTGGTTAGGGTAACTAACAACTATAGAATGTGGTTAGGGTAACTAACAACTATAGTAGGTAGTTAGGGTAACTAACAACTATAGAATGTGGTTAGGGTAACTAACAACTATAGTAGGTAGTTAGGGTAACTAACAACTATAGAATGTGGTTAGGGTAACTAACAACTATAGAAGGTAGTTATGGTAACTAACAGCTATAGTAGGGGGTTAGGGTAACTAACAACTATGGAAGGGGGTTATGGTAACTAACAACTATAGTAGGTAGTTAGGGTAACTAACAACTATAGTAGTGGGTTAGGGTAACCAACAACTATAGAAGGGTTAGGGTAACTAACAACTATAGTTGGGGGTTATGTAACTAATCACTATATTGGGGGTTTAGGGTAACTAACTATAATAGGGGGTTAGGGTAACTAACTATAGTAGGGGGTTATTGTTACTAACTATAGAAGGGGGTTAGGGTAACTAACAATAGTAGGGGGTTATTGTTACTAACTATAGAAGGGGGTTAGGGTAACTAACTATAGTAGGGGGTTATTGTAACTAACTATAGTAGGGGGTTATTGTAACTAACTATAGTAGGGGGTTAGGGTAACTAACTACAGTAGGGGGTTATTGCAACTAACTATAGTAGGTGGTTAGGGTAACTAACAACTATAGTAGGGGGTTATTTTAACTAACTATAGTAGGGGGTTAGGGTAACTAACAACTATAGTAGGGTTAGAGTAACTAACAGCTATAGATGGGTTAAGTTAACTGACTAATGTTGCCAAAAATATCTGTTCTGATCGATCTAAAGGCCAATAATTGTGGAAACAGATCAGATTTGGGCTGCCCGTGTAAATGCAACCTAAGTTCCAGACTCAGACACACCTACTGTAAGAGCCATGTTCCCTGGTTACTGTCGCTGAGGAACGGGGGAGTTGGCCCCTAGCTAGACACACCTACTGTAAGAGCCAGTCTCCCTGGTTACTGTCGCTGAGGAACGGTAGAGTAGGCCCCTAGCTAGACACACCTACTGTAAGAGCCAGGTTCCCTGGTTACTGTCGCTGAGGAACGGGGGAGTTGGCCCCTAGCTAGACACACCTACTGTAAGAACCAGGTTCCCTGGTTACTGTCGCTGAGGAACGGGGGAGATGGCCCCTAGCTAGACACACCTACTGTAAGAGCCAGGTTACCTGGTTACTGTCGCTGAGGAACGGGGGAGTTGGCCCCTAGCTAGACACACCTACTGTAAGAGCCATGTTCCCTGGTTACTGTCGCTGAGCAACGGGGGAGTTGGCCCCTAGCTAGACACACCTACTGTAAGAGCCAGTCTCCCGGGTTACTGTCGCTGAGGAACGGTAGAGTTGGCCCCTAGCTAGACACACCTACTGTAAGAGCCAGGTTCCCTGGTTACTGTCGCTGAGGAATGGGGGAGTTGGCCCCTAGCTAGACACACCTACTGTAAGAGCCAGTCTCCCTGATTACTGTCGCTGAGGAACGGGGAGTTGGCCCCTAGCTAGACACACCTACTGTAAGAGCCAGTCTCCCTGGTTACTGTCGCTGAGGAACGGGGGAGATGGCCCCTAGCTAGACACACCTACTGTAAGAACCAGGTTCCCTGGTTACTGTGGCTGAGGAACAACACGTGTGTGTCTGAGCGCACTATGGCGTGTGTATGCGTGTGTATGCACACGTTAGTGTGTGTTTGTGTGGGTTCATACGTTCCTGGCAGGTGCTGTGATATTTAGAGGACAGCTGTCGCCCAGCCGGCTGGCTGCCTGGTCAACATCACCGTGGCAACAGCTGCTCGCTGACCCTGGCGTATGGCGCTGTCTGCTCTCATATAGCACGCACACACACACACTGACACAGACAGTAACACTACGTATACACACACACACTGTAGCCTGTTCTCAGCTGCATTCTAACCCTCGTTCTCTCCCTCTCTCTCTTGGCACTCTGATGTCCCTCTTCTGTCTAAACCCCCTCTTGAGGATTAAAGTGCTGACAAATCTGAGCTATTAACATCTTAATAGTTCCACAACCCATCTTAACAGTTCTAGAACCCATCTTAACAGTTCTAGAACCCATCTTAACAGTTCTAGAACCCATCTTAACAGTTCTAGAACCCATCTTAACAGTTCTAGAACCCATCTTTTGAATTCCAGAACCTACTGTGCCTGTTTCACTCAGCTGTAATACCTTATTATCTCTGCTATTGTATTTTGGTTTTAAAGCTTTTCAATAGAAGTGCATCATTCAGAAGAGGTCACCCACAAACCAACAGTGAAACCCAGGCTACCTAAGTATGATTCTCAATCAGAGACAACTAACGACACCTGCCTCTGATTAAGAACCATACTAGGCCGAAACATAGAAATCCCAAAATCATAGAAAAACAAACATAGACTGCCCACCCCAACTCACGCCCTGACCATACTAAATAACGACAAAACAAAGGAAATAAAGGTCAGAACGTGACACTTATGTACTGTACTACTTTCCCCACGTGCTGTTGTGTTACAGCATGAATGAAACATTCATTACATTGAGATTTTGTGTCACTGATCGACACACAAATACCCAATAATGTCAAAGTGAAATTTTGTTTGTAGAATGTTTTGGAAATGTATACCAATTTAAATCTGAAATGCTTTGAGTCAATAACTATTCAAATCCTTTGTTATGACAAGCCTAAATAAGTTCAGAAATAAAAATATGCTTAACAAATCCCATAATAAGTTGCGTGGACTCACTCTGTGTGCAATAATAGTGTTTACAATGATTTTTTGAATGACTACCTTATCTCTTTACCTCACACATACAATTATCTGTAATGTCGCTCAATCAAGTAGTGAATTCTACCACAAAGATTAGGGAGGTTTTCCTCGCAAAGAAGGGCACAGACAGGTAAATTGGTACAACAAAAAATCATAACATTTAAATAAAAATAATTCTATCCCCTGTAACTATTCCCCAGGTTGTTGCTGTAAATGAGAATGTGTTCTCAGTCAACTTAACTGCTAAAATAAGGGTAAAAAATAAACCCTATCACTACAGAGACATAGGTGTCCTTCCTAACTCAGTTGCTGGAGAGGAAGGAAACTGCTCAGGGATTTCGCCATAATGCCAAATGGTGATTTTAAAACAGTTACAGAGAGGGTTGTGATAGGAGAAAACTGAGGATGGATAAACACCATTGTGGTTACTCCACAATACTTACATATATGACAGAGTGAAAAGAAGGAAGCCTGTACAGAATAAATAAGTTCCAAAACATGCATCATGTCAGCAACAAGGCACCTGAAATAATACTGCAAAAAATGTGGCAAAGAAATGAACTTTTCCAATCAGTTAGTCATCTGCAGGGACTAGGAACTTTCTTTTAGGATAAAAATAAACTGAATACAGCTATAAGCACAGGCACAATCCTAGAGCATGATGGGATGTTACGGAATAGAGTTAAGAGGAAAACCTGGTTCAGTCTGCTTTCCAACAGACACTGGGAGACGAATTTACCCTTTCAGCAGGACGATAACCTAAAAACACAAGGACAAGTTGTTGCTCACCAAGACAACGTTGAATGTTCCTGAGTGGCCTAGTTACAATTTTGACTTAAATTGACTTGAAAATCTATGGCAAGACTTGGAAATTGCTGTCTCACAATGATCAACAATCAACTTGACAGAGCTTGAGGTTTTTTTGTTTTACATTAATGGGCAAATATTGTACAAACCAGGTGTGCAAAGCTCATAGAGACTTACCCCAAAAGACTCACAGTTGTAATCACCGCCAAAGGTGCTTCTGCCAATTATTGATTTAGGGGTGTGAATATCTATGTAAACAAGATTTCTGTATTTAATTTTCAATACATTTGCAAAAAATGTAAAAAAAAATACAAAACAACATGTTTTAATTTTGTCATTATTGGGTATTGTGTGTCGATGGGTGAGAAAAAAATATTTTTATACCATTTTGAATTCAGGCTGTACAAAATGTGGAATAAATCAAGGGTTTGTGACTACTTTCTGAAGACAACGTATTGACCGCTAGGGCTGGGCGATTGAGTTATATCTACATAGGTTGTTGTTTGTCTAGAAGGGTACACTACGGTGTTTAAATGTTGACTGGGCGATTGAGTTATATCTACATAGGTTGTTGTTTGTCTAGAAGGGTACACTACGGTGTTTAAATGTCGACTGAAAACCTTCTCTGGTGATCGTTTAGAAGCTCCGCTGAACGGGCTGGAATCTGTACAGGAATGCCACTTCTGAAGCCGGACTAACGTCCACCACTAGGTGACCAGAACAGCCTGCTGCTCAGACCACTCTCTCCTAAAAAAGAAAAGTACTTTAAATTTGAAATACCGTGATTTACCAAGACGTTTAGTAGAAAGAAAACACATATTCCGCTAGGAATCGACTCTTAAAAGTCTGGATTTTTGGAACGGAGGAGACTGATTCGTTGCCGCAAATTGTGAGCTAGCAAGTAATGGAGAGAGGGCAGGGGTACAGTATAGGCAGGTCGGCCACAAGGCAGACTGAGTCAGAACCGTGCACTTGACCTATCAGAAACAGATGGATCTCACAATGCAATGTTCTATTTTGCCATTTCTTTCCTTGCAATGTCTCGCAACTTCAGTAAAGCAAGGCCATCAATGAATAAACTAGAATATTCTACGGGCAACAGACCGAGGACTGAACACACACTCCCATCATTAGGGAGGAGAAAGAGCAGGCCGACCAGCTGCACTGGGATTTACATTTTGTGGGTGAATATTTTTTTGTTAAATAAATAACTGGCACAGAACGGTACAGAATAATGTAACAATAATGAACTACACCTGCAGGAAATAAAGTGACTCAGACCAGACATAAATCTTTCTATATGCGCAGGCCTACAGGTTCACTGAAACCAAGTTCACCAACCGAGCAATGTACCTCTGTTTGACACATACAACACTGTCAAGTACAAAAGTACATGGACACCTCTTTAAATTAGTGGATCCGGCTATTTCAGCCACACCCGTTGCTGTTACGTGTATACAATTGAGCACACAGCCATGCGATCTCCATCTCCAGTAGAATGGCCTCACTGAAGAGTTCATTGGAAATAGAATGGCCGTACTGAGGAGCTCAGTGACTTTCAACATGGCACCATCATAGGATGCCACATTTCCAATAAGTCAGTTCATCAAATTTCTGCCTTGCTAGAGCTGCCCCGGTCAACTGTAAGTGCTGTTATTGTGAAGTGGAAATGTCAAAGAGCAACAACGGCTCAGCCGTGAAGTGGTAGGCCACACAAGCTCACAGAATGGGACCGCCGAGTGCTGAAGCGCATCTAAAAATCTAAACTGCCTCTGGAAGCAACGTCAGCACAATAACTGTTCGTCGGGAGCTTCATGAAATGGGTTTCCATGGTCGAGCAGCCGCAAACAAGCCTAAGATCACCATGCACAATGCCCAGCGTCGGCTGGAGTGGTGTAAAGCTCACTGCCATTGGACTCTGGAGCAGTGGAAACACGTTCTCTGGAGTGATGAATCATGCTTCACCATCTTGTAGTAGGTAGAATCTGGGAATGGCGAAAGCCAGGATAATGCTACCTGCCCCAATGCATAGTGCCAACTTCAAAGTGTGGTGGAGGAGGAATAATAATAACCTATTGGATCTATATGATGTTTTAGGAGCTACCTATTGGATCTATAGGATGTTTTAGGAGCTACCTATTGGATCTATAGGATGTTTTCAGAGCTACCTATTGGATCTATAGGATGTTTTCAGAGCTACCTATTGGATCTATAGGATGTTTTCAGAGCTACCTATTGGATCTATAGGATGTTTTAGGAGCTACCTATTGGATCTATAGGATGTTTTCAGAGCTACCTATTGGATCTATAGGATGTTTTAGGAGCTACCTATTGGATCTATAGGATGTTTTAGGAGCAACCTATTGGATCTATAGGATGTTTTCAGCGCTACCTATTGGATCTATGGGATGTTTGAGGAGCTACCTATTGGATCTACAGGATGTTTTAGGAGCAACCTATTGGATCTATAGGATGTTTTCAGAGCTACCTATTGGATCTATAGGATGTTTCAGGAGCTACCTACTGACATGTCTCTCCCCTGTTTCATTCATTGAGTTCCACAGATAGCCCTCTACACTTCATGGACACACACACACTCACACTCACTCTCTCTCTCTCTCTCTCTCTCTCTCTCTCTCAGATATCCCTCCCCTCTATATAGTTACCTGGTAACAGGGTTTGGTTAAAGTTAACAAGTCCTTGTCTTGCTGTTCATGTTTAATTGGCCCTGTGACATCCCAGCAAACCAAAATTGGTTCTGTGAAAGCTCCCAGAACATTTGTTAGGTTGCGGCAAATGTTCTCATAACACCAAAACTGTCCAGTTGTGGTTATGATTATAAAATGTTTGTCTAAAACGTTCGCCTGATGTTGCAAGAATGTTCCCAGAACACATTTTTTTTATGTTCTTTAAAGGTTCCCAGAATGGTTGTGTCTGTGGGAACATTAGGTTTATGGAACAGTTTGGTGGGAACATCGTAGGGACATCACAAAATATATGTTCCCAAAACACAAAAAAACTGTCCAGTTGTGCAGGTGATCATACAATGTTTATTTTAGGGTGCAAAAAAAACAACATTCACCCGATGTTACACTAGTATTGAACACTATTATTGAACACTATTATTGAACACTATTATTGAACACTATTATTGAACACTATTATTGAACACTATTATTAAACAACTATTATTGAACACTATTATTGAACACTAATTTTTGAATACTATGATTGAACTCTATTATTGAACACTATTATTGAACACTATTATTGAACACTATTATTAAACACTATTATTAAACACTATTATTGAACACTATTATTGAACACTATTATTGAACACTATTATTGAACACTATTATTGAACACTATTATTAAACACTATTATTGAACACTATTATTAAACACTATTATTGAACACTATTATTAAACACTATTATTAAACACTATTATTGAACACTATTATTGAACACTATTATTGAACACTATTATTGAACACTATTATTGAACACTATTATTGAACACTATTATTTAACACTATTATTGAACACTATTATTGAACACTATTATTGAACACTATTGAACACTATTATTGAACACTATTATTGAACACTATTATTGAACACTATTATTGAACACTATTATTGAACACTATTATTTAACACTATTATTGAACACTATTATTGAACACTATTATTGAACACTATTGAACACTATTATTGAACACTATGATTGAACTCTATTATTGAACACTATTATTGAACACTATTATTGAACACTATTATTGAACACTATTATTAAACACTATTATTGAACACTATTATTGAATACTATGATTGAACACTATTATTGCACACAGAGTAAGTCCATTCAAATTATTGTGACTTGTTATGGACATTTAGACTTTCCATAACAAACAGGGTTGAATATTGACTCAATACATTTCACCTTTTTCCTTTTTAATTAATTTGTAAAAAACTAATTTGTGAATAGTCTCTGAAGACACTGTTAACCGAATGAGAACCTAGACGGAATGTTCTGTGGTCTTTTTTTTTTTAGATGTTGTGAACAATGTTTAGTGAATGTTAGGACAACATTTAAAGGATATTCCCTTCAACATTATCTTGGAAGAAAACATATTATTGGAATGTTTGTAGGACATTATCATCCTAAAGTTAGCTAAAACCCTAACTAGGACTTGATGTGAATGTTCGCTAATGTTTTGAGAATGTTCCCGGGTTTGCTGGGATGTCTGTGACAGAAAGATTGTGAGTCATCATGTATGAATCCATTGGGGTGTGAGGGCAGTTGGGGTCCTCGCTCATAGCAGGTGCCCTGAACTATGCTTGTGTGGTGGGAGTGTCAGGTGTATTGGTCGTGAGTGTCCTCACTTATAGCAGGTGTCCTGGACTATGCCTGACTGGCTAGGTGATTGACTGGCTAGTTATTTATTGAGTCTACAGATGTAGGATCATAACTTGATCACCCTGTTGAGAAAATTTTTAAATGTCAGACTTGATTTTCCCAAAAAAGGATCAACCCAACAAAAATGTCCTTTAATTATAATTAACATAATAATTCACATTTCCTGTTGCTGAAGGATTATTTTTAGTAAACTGGCTCAAATAAAGAGCCTTCATAGGTTCAAAGATTTAATGACAAAAGTTAGGTGATGTCTAAAGCTGTTACTTTGGTACAGACTGTTTTTTTAGTACAAGTGTCTTAGGGACAGAGTGCCTTGGGTACGGAGTGTCTATACAATACCTCATAAAAATCCTCATCAATCTACACACAAACATAATGACAGAGAGAAAACAGATTTTTAGAAACACCTTATTTACATACAGTACCAGTCAAAGGTTTGCACACACCTACTCATTCCAGTGCTTTTCTTTATTTCTACATTGTAGAATAATAGTGAAGACATCAAAACTATTAAATAACACATATGGAATCATGTAGTAACCAAAAAAAGTGTTAAACAAATCAAAATATATTTCATTTTTGAGATTCTTCAAAGTAGCCACCCTTTGTCTTGATGACAGCTTTGCACACTCTTGGCATTCTCTCAACCAACTTCATGAGGTAGTCAGTCACCTGGAATGCATTTCAATTAACAGCTGTGCCTTTGCTAAAAGTTAATTTGTGGAATTCCTTTCCTTCTTAATGCGTTTCAGATAATCCGCTGTGTTGTGACAAGGTAGGGTTGGTATACAGAAGATAGTCCGTAGGACTAGGAGTAGGAAATCAAGTACAGGGAGTGAATATTTAATTCATAAAAAAACATGGAACAATACAAGAAACACGAGAAGCGTACATCCATGAAACACAGAGTCAATAACGCCTGGGGAAAGAACCAAAGGGAGTGACAGTTATAGGGAAGGTAATCAGGCAAGTGATGGAGTCCAGGTGAGCGATGAGGCGCTGATGCGCGTAACGACGGTGACATGTGTGCGTAATAATGAACAGCCTGACGACCTCGAGCGCCGGAGAGGGAGTATACAGTGACAGAGTTGCTCCGGCGGTTTGGTGCACTCAACACTGCTGGTATGTAAAAATGTGTTCTTACCAGATAGACTCTTCCATTTAAAACAGGCGATATCAGAGTCTGGCTCTGGTGCCGTGTTGGTGGACTACTCTAATATAAGTTAAATAATTAGGTATGTACCTGGGGGCTGAGTCAGTAATAATTCTATGAACCAGACCATGTTTAATTTTTTTATTTATTTTTTCTACAGATAGCCAGTTTAGCTGATTAAAATGCCTTCCTGATGAGTACGAGTGGGGAGTTTAAATACACAATCTCACAAGTTTTACAGCTCTAGGTTTGTTTTTTTTGTTTTTTTGACCTTTGATTTAGCCAGGTAGGCAATTTAAGAACAAGTTCTCGTTTACAACTGAGACCTGGCCAAGATAAAGCAAAGCAGTTCGACACAAACAACGACACAGAGTTACACACGGAGTAAACAAAACATACAGTCAATAACACAGTAGAAACATCTGTATACAGCATGTGCAAATGAGGTGAGATAAGAGGTAAGGCAATAAATAGGCCATGGTGGCAAAGTAATTACAACATAGCAATTAAACACTGGAATGGTAGGATGTACAGAAGATGAATGTGCAAGTAGAGCTACTGGGATGCAAAGGAGATTGCAGGTGGTTGCAAATCTATGTTGCGGCTCTATGTTGCAGCTCTATGTCGCAGCTCTATGTCACAGCTCTATGTTGCAGCTCTATGTTGCAGCTCTATGTTGCAGCTCTATGTTGCAGCTCTATGTTGCAGCTCTGTGTTGCAGCTCTATGTTGCAGCTCTATGTTGCAGCTCCGTGTTACTGAGGTCAAAGTAGAGCACTGTATGAGAAAATAGGTTGTCATTTAAGATGCAGACAGTCAGAGGAGTGGACAAGGTAACAATCTGTCATTCTACCCCTGAACAAGGCAGTTAACCCACTGTTCCCCAGGCGCCGAAGACGTGGATGTCGATTAAGGACAGACAGACGGATAGCATACCGTTCTACGCAGGGCTGAGGAGTGTCTTATTATTGGGTGTTGGTCGCAAGGTAGAAGTAGGTCTACACACCATGATTGTACTCTACAGATGGTTGTCCCACTCTGACCTCTGACCTGGGAGACTAGGCCTGTACAACCATGTAATCCCCAGCGTCCACCCTGCGAGTCAAACATCACCTATAACGAAACAGCTAATCCACACACTTATCCTCTCCAGTCTATACTGGAGGTTAAAACCCAGTCTCTCAGACACTGAACCAGTCTATACTGGAGGTTAAAACCCAGGAGGAAAACAGGGTACTTGAAATAGTGTATGAGTGTGTACCAAAAGGCACCATATTCTCTATATAGTGCACGACCTTTGACCAGAGGACCTATTAGATCCCTATAGGCTATGGTCCAAAGTTGGGCACTTACATAGGGATTAGGGTGCCAGACCGGAGCACTGGGAGTATATTGTGTGTGTTAGATGAGTTACATAAAATGTTATTAGTCGCGTATACATTTTGTTATCGCGCGTTTAGTGAAATGCTTATGTTCCTATCTCCTAACAGTACAGTAGTATGTTTATATATATATATATATATATATATATATATATATATATATATATATATATATATATATATATTTCTCTGACTGTGTTTGTTTAATTGGAATAATTGGATTGGAATAGCCCTCTGAGATAAAATACTAGCAGTAAATATATTTAAGGGATAATGGGTTGTTTTGTGGATTAAGTTGATGATGAGTTTAGGTCATGAGTGTTGTGGTATAATTCCCAGTATAGTGATTTTGTGTTGAAGTCTGAGAAGGTAAAATTTGAACATCCCTTCATTGAATAAGTTGTGTATGTTTCTTGGTAATGACGACAGACAGGCTTATTCTATTAGTGAGCTTTTTTTTGGGGGGGGGGGGGCAACTGTACAATTTCCATTATGTTTGTTGTGTTTCAACTTGAGAGCTTAAAAGTTTAGCATCCATTGTCTACGATGTTTCCTGCACTTTATTATCGTACTGTTACTCAGATCTCGTCTTCTTCTGTCCCGCCCCAGAGCCCCCGGTGCCCATCGCTCCCCCCCAGCTCACAGCGGTCGGCGCCACCTACCTTTGGATCCAGCTTAACGCCAACTCCATCAACGGAGACGGTCCAATCATCGACCGAGAGGTATTTCTGTTTATTAATGGTTTTGGATTTAAATAGGGACAGATTGGCCGCGTCCCAGAATGCACCTTCATTCTCTACATTGTGTACTACTTCAGTGTGCCTACGGCCAAAAGAAGTACACTTTATACGGGATAGGGTGACATTTGGAATGGAACCATACATAACGAGCAAACAATAATCTGATGCATTGCACCATAGTGTCTATAGCAGTATTCACCATAGTGTCTATAGCAGTATTCACCATAGTGTCTATAGCAGTATTCACCATAGTGTCTATAGCAGTATTCACCATAGTGTCTATAGCAGTATTCACCATAGTGTCTATAGCAGTATTCACCATAGTGTCTATAGCAGTATTCACCATAGTGTCTATAGCAGTATTCACCATAGTGTCTATAGCAGTATTCACCATAGTGTCTATAGCAGTATTCACCATAGTGTATATGGCAGTATTCACCATAGTGTCTATAGCAGTATTCACCATAGTGTTTATAGCAGTATTCACCATAGTGTCTATAGCAGTATTCACCATAGTGTCTATAGCAGTATTCACCATAGTGTCTATAGCAGTATTCACCATAGTGTCTATAGCAGTATTCACCATAGTGTCTATAGCAGTATTCACCATAGTGTCTATAGCAGTATTCACCATAGTGTCTATAGCAGTATTCACCATAGTGTCTATAGCAGTATTCACCATAGTGCCTATAGCAGTATTCACCATAGTGTTTATACAGGTATTCACCATAGTGTCTATAGCAGTATTCACCATAGTGTATATAGCAGTATTCACCATAGTGTCTATAGCAGTATTCACCATAGTGTCTATAGCAGTATTCACCATAGTGTCTATAGCAGTATTCACCATAGTGTCTATAGCAGTATTCACCATAGTGTCTATAGCAGTATTCACCATAGTGTCTATAGCAGTATTCACCATAGTGTATATGTAACAGTATAACTTTAAACCGTCCCCTCGCCCATACCCGGGCGCGAACCAGGGACCTTCTGCACACATCAACAACGGTCACACATGAAGCGTCGTTACCCATCGCTCCACAAAAGCCGCGGCCCTTGCAGAGCAAGGGGAACTACTACTTCAAGGTCTCAGAGCAAGTGACGTCACTGATTGAAACGCTATTTAGTGCCCACGCTAACTAAGCTAGCCGTTTCACATCCGTTACATATATAGCAGTATTCACCAGTGTCTATAGCAGTATTCACCATAGTGTTTATAGCAGTATTCACCATAGTGTCTATAGCAGTATTCACCATAGTGTCTATAGCAGTATTCACCATAGTGTCTATAGCAGTATTCACCATAGTGTCTATAGCAGTATTCACCATAGTGTCTATAGCAGTATTCACCATAGTGTCTATAGCAGTATTCACCATAGTGTCTATAGCAGTATTCACCATAGTGTCTATAGCAGTATTCACCATAGTGTCTATAGCAGTATTCACCATAGTGTCTATAGCAGTATTCACCATAGTGTCTATAGCAGTATTCACCATAGTGTTTATAGCAGTATTCACCATAGTGTTTATAGCAGTATTCACC